>NC_034590.1:112140746-112151462 GCF_900095145.1 Mus pahari | reverse complement strand
CATGGTCTACTTCTCTTTCTTTATTCCCATTTCTCTCTAGGTTTGTGATCCCCTTCAAGGACCATGGAATAAAGTGTCCCGCAGGCCGGGGCAATACCTATGATACAACCCATAGACAATAAGAAGGAAACCCCAAATGGGGATTCTTCAATCCCACTTAGAAAGGAGAACAAAATAATTTTGGAAGGCAGAGGGAGAGGGGACTTGATTGGGATAGGGGAGGGGAGGGGAAAATGGCAGCAGGATTAGGTATGGAGGGAGACAGGATAGAAGCCCAGAGGACCAGGAGAATGAATGGAAACAGGCACCAGTGTGTTAGAGGGAACCTCTAGAATGTCCCAGAGATGTGGAATGTGAGAGGCTCCCAGGAGTCTATGGGAATGACCTTACCCGAAATGCATAACAGTGGGAAGATATTCTCCTGAAGAGACCATCTCCAGTAGACAGACAGGGCCCACAGAGCAGGGATGGGGTCACTAACCTACCTTCAAAATATTTGACCCAGATTTATTCCTGTCCAAAGGAAATGCAGAGACAAAAAATGGAGCAGAGATTGAGGGAAAGGCCATCTAGGAACCAGTAAAACTTGAGATCCATTACACAGGTAGGTCCCAACTGCCATGCCAACTGATGCCATGTTGTGCTTGCAGGCAGGAGAATAGCATGACTGTACTTTGAGAGGCTCTACCAACACCTGACTAAGACAGTTACAGATACTTATGTCAAACTACTAGACTGAGGTTGGGGACCCCTAGGGAAGAGTTAGGGGAAGGATTGAAGGAGCTGGAGGGGATGACAACTGAAGGAAGACCAACAGTGTCAACTAACCTGGACCCCTGGGAGCTCCCAGAGACTGAGCCACCAACCAAAGAACATAGATGGGCTGGTCCATGGCCCCGGCACACATGTAGCACAGGACTGCCTTGTCTGGCTTAGTGGAAGAGACTGTGCCTAATCCTTTAGAGACTTGATGCCCCAGGGAATTGGAATATGGGGTGGTAAGGTGGGGCAGGTGTGTAGTTGAGAGGAGTAGGTAGGTGGGTGAGGGGAGTAGGTGGGTTGGTTGGGGACCACCCCCTCAGAGGCAAAGAGAGTGGGTGGGGTAAAGACCTCTTGGAATGGGGACCTGGAAGGGGGGGGACAACATTTAGAATGTAAATAAGTAAAATAATTTTTTAAAAGAAAAATAAAAGTATCTTCAACAAATGGTGCTGGACTAATTGGATGTGTACATGTAGAAGAATTAAAATAGATCCACACTTATCACCCTGCACAAAACTCAAGTCCAGGATCAAGGACCTCAATATGAAACTGGATACACTGAATCTCATAGAAGAGAAAGTAGGAAATACCCTTGAACACATCGGTACAGAAGACCCAAATTTATTCCTGCCTATAGGAATAAATAAAGTTCCTGAACAGAACACCAATGGCTCAGGTTCTAAGAGCAACTGTAGCAGTGAATTAGTTAAATCACTTTGCCTCCTGGTGGGTCACATGAACACTACACCTGCCCAAGCGCTCTCTGAATTCTTGAATGAAATACACACATGTAGTTAATTTTGATATGTCTTTACTAGCTCAATGAGCGAGTACTTCTAAACTCCCATGGCTAGCAAACACTCCCCTCTGGTAATCCTGAATTAACATCTTTTAAAATCTATATTTCATCTCTGCTACCCCAGAACCATTCAGGAAGTGGCCCCTTGGGGCTTCCTTCTTCTTATAGTCTATGGGTTAAAGCTAAAAAAAAAAAAAAAAAAAAAAAAAAAAAAAATCCCTGACACAAAACATCCAGGAAGTCTAGGATGCCATGAAAAGACCTAACTTAAGAATAATAGGAATAGAAGAAGGTGGAGAGTCCCAGCTCTTAGGCCCAGAAAATATTCTCAACAAAATCATAGAAGAAAACTTTCCGACCTAAAGAAAAAGATGCTGACAAACACAGAAGAAGTTTATAAAACACCCATACGACTGGACTAGAAAAGAAAATTCTCCTGGTACATAATAATCAAAACACAAAATCTGCAGAACAAAGAATATTAAAATCAGTTAGAGGAAAAGGTCAGGTAGCATACAAAGGCAGACCTATCAGAATTACACCTGATTCTCAACAAAGGTTTGAAAAGCTAGAAGGGCTTGGACTGATATCCTGCAACCTCTAGTAAAATACAGGTGCAATCTAGACTATACCCAGCAAAACTCTTAATCACTATAGAGTGAGAAAACNAGATATTTCAAAGACCCAGAAATAATCCCACACACCTATGGACACTTCATTCCTAATAAAGAAGCCAAAAGGTACAGAATACATGAAGGCTACCTAGCTGGCAGTTTAATCCTATGGTCTCTGATCACTCCCTGGGCTCAGAGAACCCCAACCATGTTGGGACACCAGAACGGTTGCTGCCCTAGGTTTCCTGGGTCTGCCTGGTGGTTGGGGAGGAGGTCTTTCAGCAGCTCTGTGTAGACAGACCCTTTAGACACAATCAGCATTCAATCCACACACTGCTGCAGCCATGGCTCTCAGCTCTAGAGGTTCACACTGGGGGGCTGGGCAGGGCATGGGGGGGATTTTATCTCAGGTTAGTTGTGTTCTAAGTCCGATGTAGGCCGTGCCAATTAGTTGCAGTAATTTCCAACCCCAGTAAGCCCATATAAAAACCACACAATCCAGTTATTATATTTTGGGCATATCTAGCACTGTACTAACTTATTCCCCAGCTATAAGGACCTTTGCTACTTGCAGTTTTTCCTGGCCGCATGGTTTTGCTCCACCCTCCTGCCCAGTCCTCTCTCCTTCCTCTCCTCTTCCTCCTCCTACCTGCTCCCACCCTCTAAGACTTCAGGCCCCACCCTTTCCTTTCACTGCCCAATCATAGGTTCTAATCTTTATTTGACCAGTTAAAATGGGGAAAACGTTCACATGAAATCACATGAGTATGTGATCGTCTGCTCATGGTGGGGGAGGGGGGACACCCTTCTTGAAGAAGCAGAATTAACATCAGAATACAAATGGCATCAAGGCAACCCACGACAGACCTCCATTCTCCTTCTAACTCTCCTTACATCAGTCTCTTGAACCTTACACATAAGAAGCTTCCTTCTTCCCACCTATCTTCCCTGCTGGCTGAGCCTTCAGGTCCAAGCCAAGCTGCCCTGAGAATCCTGCCATACCAGCTGGATATCCATTCTTCTGGCATCTTTCTGCCCATATTCATCAGACCTGAGGCTCCTGAACCATACAAAACTGCAGGTCTGGAACAGTATAGCCCAAGAATAACTATCTGAGGCCTGCCACTCCAGGACCATCAAGGTTCATGCCACCTCTGAATACCTACTACAAAAAGAACATGCAGAGACCAAAACCATCCAGATGGCTAAAAGCCCTTGAAATAACATGGTCAACAAGAGCCAGGGCAATATATGACACCTCCAAAGGTCAGCTACCTCACTACAATAAGGCCTGATATCCTTACACAACCAAAACACAAGAAAAAAATGACCTTAAATTCAGTCTTGTAAAGATGATAGAGGCCTTTAAAGAGGAAATGAATAAATTCTTTAGACATATAGGAAAATATAATTAAACAGGTGAAGAAAATAAATGAAATTGTGCAAGACCTGAAAGTGGAAATAGAAGCAATAACAAAAATATAAACTGAGGAAATCCCGGAGATGGAAAGCCTAGGGAAGAGAACAGGAACAACAGATGCAAGCACCATCAACAGAGTACAGGAGATGGAAGAGGGAATCTCAGGCCTAGAAGATACAATAAAAGAAATTGATACAGGAAGAGCAGATGCAAACACCACCAACAGAATACAGGAGATGGAAGAGGGAATCTCAGGCCTAGAAGACACAATAAAAGAAATTGATACATCAGTCCTATAGCAGATGGGAGCAGGTACAGAGACCCACAGCCAGACTTTACTGAGAAGCACACACATAGACAGAGAAGGAGGGGAGAGGAGAGAGTATCTAAATTGACCACAGTGAGAATCCAGGAAGGGCTTTAGGACCTAGTGACAAAATGGGAGGGCTTTTGGCCAGTAAGGGCCTGTGGAAGGCCTTATCAGAAAAAATCTAGGAAAGGCTAAGGCCCAGTGAGGGCATGGGAACCTTAGGTCTCAATGAGAGTTTGAAGAAGGCCTTAGAGTGCAGTGAGAACCTTTTGTCTTTAGCACCAGTAAAGACCTATAGAAAGTTTTAGTTGGGCATTAATGGAAACCTGGGTAACACCTAAGGCCTCAAAGAGATGTAACAGAAGACCTTTGACTGCAGTCAGAACATAGAGAAGGCCTTAGGCCCCAGTCAGAACCTGCAGAAATTTTTAGGCTACTATGAGGACAATGGGAAAGCCTACAAGATTCAGTAAAATCTTATTAAAGGCCTTATAGAACTTGTGAGAACTTATAAAACAAATTTAGGCACCAGTGAAATCCTGGAAAATACTTTAAGCTCCAGTGAGAATTTAAGACCCAGTGAGAACATGCAGAAGGCCTTAGATACAATGTCTGCCTAAAAGGCCTTAGGCACCAATGATAACCCAAGGAAGACTTAGATAGCAGGAAGAATCTGGGAAGACCTCAGGTCCGATGAACATATTGGAAGACCACAGTTCTAATGAAGACATGTGAAAGGTCTTAGGCTGCAGTGACATCCTGGGTATACTGTAAGGTTCAGTGAAAACCTGGAGAACAACTTAGGTCCCACTAACACCCCGAGGAATGCCTTAATCTGAAGTGAAAGCCTATAAAAGTTGCAGGCCACGGTGAAAATTTCAATGTGGCTAGAGACTTTAATTCCTACTGACAATGTCAAAAGGCCTTCAGGCCAAATAGAACTTGTCAAAAGTTTAAAGTCACAGTGGTAAAAGTCTTCAGACCCAGTGAAAACCTTGAGATGGCCTTATAGTTTCTGTGAGAATTTGAATTTTCAGGCTCCAGTGAATTATTGAGCAATGTTGTTGACTACAGTGAGATCAGAGTCAAGGCTTGAAGACTGAGTGACAGACTGTCATGTTGTTGGGGCTAAATGAGTCCCTGGGAAATGTCTTCAGCCTTGAAACATTGGAGAAGACCTGAGATCACAGTGAACATCTGGACAAGACCTGAAGCCCAAATAAGAACTAAAAAATGTTCTAGCATCCAATCAAAATCTGGGGAATGTCTTGGGACTCAGTGAGAATTTGGTGAAGGCCTCCAATCACATTGATAACCTTAAGCCCCAGCAAGAACTTGAAGAAAGTTTAGGCTTCAGTGAGAACATGGGGAGGGTTTTTAAATCTAGTGAAAACCTTCTTGAAGCCCTTATAAAACCCATGAGAATTTGGGAGATGTTTGATGCCAGTGAGACTTGCCTAATGCTTTAGAATTCAGTGAGAACCTGAAAAATTCTTGATAACCAAGTGAGAACATAAAGGAAAGCCATAGACCCTAGTGACTACCTAGGAAGGTCTTAGACACAAGTAAGAATCTGGGAAGGCCTTATTTCCAACAGAAAGTGAGGGAAGACCCACACCCGAGTTATAACCCGAGAATGGTCTTAGGTACCACACCGAATCTGGGAAAATTTTAAGACATAGTAAGAACATGGGAAAGGCCTTAGACTTCATTGAGACTGAGGAATGACTTAAGCTCAAGATAAAACCAGTAAGAAGGCACAGTGAAAACCAGGGAAAGGCCTAAGGCTTCAGTGTGACTTTGGAGATAGTTTTCTAGGCATTAAGAATGTGAGGAAGGCTTTTAGGCTCAGTCTAAACTGGGAAAAGGGCTGAAATCCCAGGGAGAAGATATAGAATGTATTAGGCCCCAAAGAAAACCCAAGGAAGGCCTTAGGCTCCAGTGAGAACATGAGCAAGGCTTTAAACAAATCAAAACATAAGGAATACTTTAACTCCCAGTGACATCCTGTGAAGCTTTAAGTCCTAGGAAAAACCCTAAGCCCCCTTCTGACCCTGAGGGAATCCATAAGCTCCATTGAAAACCTACAGGTTTTAGGACACTGTGAAAAACCTGGGTTAGGCTGAAGACCCTAACTGACTAGATAAATTTTTCATTCCTAGTGAGAAAACTGATAAGGCTTTAGCCTCAGAGAGAGCTTGTATAAGGTTTAAGCCTTGGTGGAAACCTGGTAGAGGTACTGGGCTCATGTTGAAACCTGGGAAAGTTTTAAGTCCAAGTGAAAATATCAATAAGGACTGAGAACACATTAGACACTTGGGAGGACCCTAGGCATCAATGTCTAGTGCATTGTGGTCCCAAGAGTAGAGGTGCATTAACGAGGGCATATGGGGGCACATAGCCATAGTCAGTCAATGCACACTTTATTTCAGCATCTTTTAAATAGAATAAAGATTTCCCATGGTCTCTTGTTCCCACCAGGTGCTATTTATCTAGCAATAGCTTCTCTTGGTTCAAGGGGACCCAAATCTCCTTGCAGACTGAGACACCTGCCAGCAGTTCAACTCTTTGGTGTGATATCTAATTAAGCTATAAACAAAGTTACTTCTCATGAGAAAAGAATCTTGAAGGACAATTCCTCAGGTTTGCAGCTTACTTGTCAGAACACCAGGATTCTCTGCTTGAGAAAGTATGCCTCTTCAGTCTCAGTCTGCTGAGAATGACAAAGACCCTGGGTTGCCTGAAAGCTAGGAACCTGGGAGCAGTCTCCTCGTGCTATATCTCTACACTTAGGCTCAAGCAAGACTCTTAGTAAAGCTTGAGGTACCAGAGAGAATATGGACAAAGATTTAACACACAGTGAGAACATGGGGAAGATTTAGACTATTGTGACCTGGGAAGTCCTTCAACTCCACGGAGTAGGTTTTAGGCCATAATGAGAAGTTGGGGAAGGCCCTAGGCCTCATAAATAATTTGAAAATATTCTAGTAGTCAGAACCGTGACCAGTTCTTATGCACATTAAAACCTTTAAAAGGTCTTACTGAGAAGCAGGATAAGGCTTAATGCCTCAAAAAGCCTTTGGAGACCTTAGAATATAGTGAAAACCTAATAACAACCTTTAGCATAAATGAGAACTAGTACAAATATTTCTATACTGGGAATATGGGAAATGTCTTCAGACCTAGTGAATATCCATATAAGGCTTTATAAACCCTAGAAATTTGGAGAAAATTTTTGGGTGCCAGTGAGATCCTGACTGGTACCTTGGGCACACCTTGGACATTACAGAGAAAGTAGACAATGCTCTAAGATACAATGAGAACATAGCAAAGGTCATAGGCCACACTTAAGTCCCAGAAGGTCTTAGGCCAACAATTAGAATTTGGAGAAGGCCTTAGATTAAAATGAGAACTAGAAGGTTTTATCATACAGTGAGAACTTAAAGGCCAAAAGTGTCAGTGAGAATTGGAAAAGACCTTAGATTCCTGTATGAGCAAGGAGAAAAACTTAAGCCCCAGTGATAATGTGTAAAAGGTTGATGGACACAGGAAGATTATGGAAAAGTCTGAACTTGTAGAGGCCTTTAAGCCCCAGTAGGAATCTATATAAAGTTTTATGCCACAGAGAGAACACATACATGGCCTACAGACCCAGTTTAAAACTGTCTAAAGCCTTATAGAACCTATGATAACAGCAAATATTTTAGGGATAATGAAACCTTTGTCCCTGATGAGATGCTGGCTAAGGCTTTAAGATCCAGAGACAAATCTTAGATTCTAGGCACCAATGAGTAATGGTGGAAGCATTTGGCTTCAATGAGAACCTTGGTAAGACTTTATAACCCAATGAGAACGTGGGGAAAATTGGAACAGTTTAGACTCCAATGACCACCTGGAAAGTCCTTCAGTGTCACTGAGAACCTGTGGAAACTCTTAGATAACAGTAAGTATCATGGAAGGTATTATACTCCAGTGTCACCTATGAACTGTCTTAGGAAAAGCAGAGAACATTAGAAAGGCTGTAGGCCTTGCTGAATTTCTCAGGAAGGTCTTAGATAACAGCTGGAACCTGCAAAAATCCTTAAGACACAGTGAGAATCTATAAAAGCCTTTATGTTTCTAAAAGAACTCAGAAGGCAAAATCTCTTTAACACGTTGAAGGCCTTTGGCTACACTGTGAACCTGTGGAATGTTACAGATCACAATGAGGACATGATGAAAGTCTTCAGACCCAGTGAAAATCTGGTGATGACTTTCTAGATGCCATGTCAACTCAAGAAAAATTTAAGCCCAATTGTAACCCTGGGCATAGGATCCATTGAGAACCTGGGCCAGTCATAAAGATACAGAAACAACTTTGAAAACTTGTAGGCTACATTGATGACATGTGGAGACTTGCCGTCCCACTGAGAAGCTGGGGCAAAGACTGAGGCTTCATTGTGTCTTTGAGGAAGGTCTTAAACCATAGTTAATGTATCCGTTTAAATTATCCAATATCTATACCAATAAATACATGGGAGACATAAACTGAGGTAAAAAACCTGCTAGTTCAGTAGGTAACTTTATTTAATGAACTATATAAAAATATTTTCACAAGCCTGACTCTACAGCTAAACTGCTAACTCTGTAGAACTCTCTATGTCATTCTACTTGGCTAGTCTGCCTTTCCCTTGAGCTCTTTCAAACCCAAGAGGGCTCCTTAGCTCTCTTTCCCAGAATCCTGCTTTACCTTTGCCTGCCAGATGCTTTTCTGTGGTTCCTGAAAGTCCAAAGAGAAAATCCTCTATTGAAGTTGAAATTTCTGGAGACTCAGGTCATAACTTTTAGGTCATATTTTGCTGAAGAAGACAAAGGTGAAAGCATGCTTTGCTAAAGCAGGCATGTGAAAAAAATCTTGAAGCAGGCTGGTGAAAGTATGTTTTGCTGAAGCAGACACACTTGAGAGGATGTTTTGGTGAAACAGACACAGGTGAGAGGATGCATGATGTTTAGAAAGAGTGTAAATATGAACCCACCGACAGTTGGAGGAGGCTCTGGCATTGGTTTGCCTTGCTCCAACACACTGGTCTTCACTGATGATGCCCATGTATTGTTTTGCCTTACACAGAGTCTCTCATATTTGCTTCTTGTGGCTTCATAGAGAATAACTTGCCAAAGAACAAGTGATATTCCAGCAGCTTCTTGTGGCTTCAAAGGACTCTCTCCAATCCAGAGGAGTCACTTGGGTTCTTCTGAATCAAACTCCAGTTACTGATTCTAGAGTGGTGTCTACCAGGTAGACTGAACCGAAGCTGCTGATTCATGTTTGGTGGTGTACAATAGGTTGAACTGCTGATATCCCAACAACAAAGATTGGAATCATCCCAAAGAACTATTTCGAAACAAGTCCACACCTCCCGTGTCCTTTCCTGTCAACGATTCTATTCTATTACCTCTGGTGGGTGGTTGGCTACAAGGGAGGTTAGCACATTTAAGAACCCTTATTAAAGTAGGTTTTGAAAGTTATAAGCCAACATCTAATGTCTTATCTGGAGTTCCTTCTTTAAAGGCTCTTCCAAGCTGGAGAGAGAGAGAGAGAGACAGAGACAGAGACAGAGACAGAGACATAGACATAAAAAATCTAATTGCTGTAGAAGTGGTATCCAGGCCCTCTGTTACATCATTGGCAAGGTGAATCATGTCACCATCATAGTCTTTACTGAGACTAACCATTTCGTCTTTTTGATAGAGTACCTTGAAACCACTCTGCTGACTTTGCCTCTGGTAATAAAAAATAAAACAAAAAGACCTCTTCCAAGAAATAAGCCCTAAAATAGGTGGCAACGTTCAACTCTTAAGCACCCTAATCTGGAGCGGCATTGGGGGTATGCCTGAACTGCATCTGAAAAATGCAATATCTGTTTAAACTTTTATATATTTTGCTGACAATTAGCTTTTCTATGTAACATTATCAAATATTCTATAACAAGGTAGAACCTGGAGAAAACCATAAACTTAAGTGAGAGAATGTAGAATGTTATAGACACAGTAAAAATTGGGATAAGACAGAAGGGCTCAAGGAAACTTTGGAGAAGGTCTTAAGGCCCAATGAGAACCTGGAGAAGGCATCTGGTCCCAGTGTGAGAACCTGTTACAAGTTTTAGGCAAGAATAAGTAGGGGAAAGTCTTCAGACATGGTAATGGCCTATAGATGCTTTGAGAACTTGGGAGTATTTTTAGGCTTCAGTGAATCCCTCAGTTTAGCCCTAGGCTACAGTGAAATCACTGGACAGGATGTAAGACAAGTGATAAACTTGTGAGGTATTAGGTCCCACTAAGAACCTACAGAAGGCTTAAGACACCAGTAGAGAACTGGGAAAGCCTAAGGCCCACTAAGAAGTTAGGAAAGGTCTTAGAGTTCAATAGATTTGGGGGATGAACTGAGATCACAGTGTGCACTTGAAGAAGGCGTTAATCAGAATGGCATACCTGCTGGGCCCATGCTTAGGTATACCCCTGAGTTCTCATGCCATGCAACATTTCTGGTATAAAGGGGGCTTTCTTGGGGGGAAGAAGAGGAGTGAGGACCTGGGGAAGTATAGAGGCAGAGGAGTGAGCCATGAGGGGAAAGGGGGGAGAGTTGTGAGGAGATGGAGAAGGGGTAGAGGAGATGAGTAGACATGTAGATAGGCAGACAGACAGATGGGAGCAGAGTCCTGAGAGCAGAGAAGAGGGAGGCACAGAGAATGACAGGAAGGAGGAGAGAGAGACCTCCTGGGAACAGAGAGAAAACATGGGAACACACACACAGAGAGAGAGAGAGAGAGAGAGA
>NC_034590.1:112107567-112140670 GCF_900095145.1 Mus pahari | reverse complement strand
AGAGGTAGAAGTCCTTTTATATGCAAAACTCATAAATGACATAACTGGTGAAGGTGGCAGTTAATGATGTAAGCCTTTCTAGGTTCCTGGAAGGACCTAGTAGAATCATATATAAGCTTAACACTGGGAATATCCTTAGATCCTAGAACCTGGGAAAGTTCTTAGACTCCAGTAGATACGCCTGAGGCAGTAAAGAAGGCTTTGGAGCCAGTAAGTACCTGGGACAACATTAGATCTCAGTGAGATAATGGGGGAAACCTTAAGAGACAGCCTTCTTGAAAGGCTTCTTCATGGGAAGAAGGCCTTTTGTCCAGTAATAAACCGGGCAAGGGTTTGGGTACCAATGAGAATTTCAGAAAGTCCTTAGGCCCAAGTGAGATACAGAGGAAGGTCTTAGGTCTCAGGGAGACCCTGAGAAGGCCGTAGACCCTAATTAGACCCCAAGGAAGGCCTCTGTAGAACTCTTGAGTACCAGGAGAAAGCACTGGGTCCAAGTGAAAACTTAAAATGGTCTTAGGGACTAGGGAGAGGGTAAAGGATTGTGACATAGTAAGAACCTGGAGAAGGAGCTAGAGATATTACCCAGGGAGCTGAAGGGGTCTACAACCCTATAGGTGGAACAACAATACGAACTAACCAGTACCCCCTGAACTCGTGTCTCTAGCTGCATATGTAGCAGAAGATGGCCTAGTTGGCTATCATTGGGAAGAGAGGCCCCTTGGTCTTGCAAACTTTATATGCCCCATATAGTGGAATGCCAGGGCCAAGAAGTGGGAGTGAGTGGGTAGGAGAGCAGGGTGGGGGGGGTATAGGGAACTTTTGGGGTGGCATTTGAAATATAAATGAAGAAAATATCTAATAAAATAATTTTTAAAAAAAAGAACCTGGAGAAGGCCTTAGGCCCCAGTGTGTACTCAAGAAGACATGGACCACAAGGAAATCCTGGTGAAATACTTAGATCCCTGTAAGAATCTCACAAAAACCTTAGAGTCAAGTTAGAATTTTAGGAAACCCATAAGCCTCAGTATGTGTCATGAGCAAGAAGGTAGGTACTTACACTTGTAACAAAAGTTCTATTTTGTTATGTTGAGGTTCTTCACAGAAATTCATACTCTTAAGTTCCTAACCACAATCCTAGGCCTGCCTCTTCAAGGTTGGTCAGCTTTGGGGTAGCCCCAAGATTTCACTAGGGCCTACACCCATCCACTGATTCTCACTGAAGCCAAAGAACTTACATTTTATAACAAGCATACTTTCAAAAGAAAATACCATTTAATCATGATGGGGAAAAAAAAAAGCTTAATCAGGAACCCTGCAATAACCAAGGCTGCTTCTGATAACCAAAAACCAGTGACATCACTTACTGAAGATAACTAGACATGTGACTGCATGAGTAGACAAGCAGAGACCAAGAACAATACATATCATTTTGCCCCTTCAGGACTGCTGAAAACATTGGAGTAGACACCATGTTGATCTGCCCTGTGCCTGGAGAGTCTGCTCTGAAATCTTGACCCTTGAGCTAGAGTCTACTATGAGATAGTGGACCCAAGCTTTGGTTAAGAGATGGTATGCAGGTGAGCAGCTTGGGTGATAGGGTTAGGACCTTAGGTAGGATCTAGGGATATAAACCTTATATGAAGACTCTCAGCATAAGAAAAATACAATTTTTGTTATACCAACTGTGCATACCTACCTTCTAGATCACACTCCACAGTGAATAGCTGGGGAAGGCCCTAGGTCTCAGTGATGTCCTGGGATAGCCTGAGGCTCCAGTGAGACACAGGGCAATCCTTAGAACCTAGTCAAACCTAGGCAAGTCATTAGGCCCCAGTGACACTCTGGGAGGTCATTGGCTCCCAGTCACATTCTGGGAACCACCTTACACTTCAGTGGGGACCTGGGAAGTTATTAGGTTCCTATAAATACTTTGGGGAAGCTTTGGGCCCTAGTGAAATCATGGAAAGGTAACATGTCTCAGTGAGATACTGGAGAAGGACTTGAGCAGGAATGAGAACCAAGAAAAACTATGTTACAAAATTTTCCTGTGATCTGGGACCTTTTCATGTGCACAGTCAGCACAGTGCCTTCCCCAGCATATCACTAGGACAAAATGTCTTTTCAGATTTTATTTAGGCCTAAAGCCTTCTGCATTAGGGTCTAAATTTGTCGCCATCTTGTAATTGGCACCAAAGGCCTTTTCGTGGCCTCACCGGGACAAAAGGCTTTTCCCAAAATCTCATTAGGATCTAAACCTTCCCTGTGTTTCACTGGTGTTTCAGGCCTTCCCAAGTTCTCACCAGGATTTTAAACTTTCCCAAGCTTGAAGAGTCACCACCCTGCTCTTACCTGTGGCTGCAGGGTATCTCCTGGGAACCTGACCCTTGAACTGGAGCCTATAATAAGAGAATGGACCCAAGCTTTGGCTAAGATACCTATGTGGGGGGAGGGGTGAGTAGCTTGGGGAGTTAGGGTTTGTTTGACTAATTTGCCTTCCCAAAAATCTCATTGTGGTCTAAGACCTTCTTCAGAATACCACTGGGTCTTAAGGCCTTCTGTTTTTACTTGGCCCTAAGTTCTCATTATTCTAAGCCTTTCTATGAACCTCAGTGGAGCCTCAGATCTTTTCAGGTTTTTATTGGAACCTATGTTTTTCCCCAGATTCTTTTTTTTTTTTTTTAAGATTTATTTATTTATTATATGTAAGTACACTGTAGTTGTCTTTAGATACTCCAGAAGAGGGCATCAGATCTTGCTATGGATGGTTGTGAGCCACCATGTGGTTGCTGGGATTTGAACTCTGCACTTTTGGAAGAGCAGTCGGGTACTCTTACCCACTGAGCCATCTCACCAGCCCCTTTCCCCAGATTCTTAATGAGGCCTAGACCTTCTCCATTTTCCTCAAAGGTATCTAAGTACATTCACAGAATTTACATGGCATGGCAAAGCCTTCTTCCAGGTTCTCACTTGGACCCAAGACTTTATCCTACGTAGGTAATGACTGGATCTTAAAGCCTTCCCCAGGTGCTTATAAGGGACTGTCTTCCAGCTTTCCCTTGTAATCTGAGGCCTTCTCCATGTTTATAATGAGACCCAAGGCCTTCTCAGCTATCTCATGGAAGCTAAGGCTTTCTCCGGGGGGCCTATGGCTTTCTACAGTATCTCAACATCACCTAAAGATTTTTCCAGGTTTTCATTAGGCTCTAAGGCTTTCTCCAGGTTCTCAGTGGTGCCTTAGGATTTACTTACATTCCGACCGGGCCATAAAGCTGTTACTACACATAGTCTCAGGGGTCTTCTCAGGATTCTCAGTTGTAGAGAAGGTTTTGCTATGATTACAGTGGGCACACAGGGCTTTCCCAAGTATTCACTGGGCCTAACATTTTCCCTATTTTCCCTGTTATGTCTTAATATTTTCCCCAGAATCTCACTGCAACTAAAAACCTTCTCCAGTGCCTCCCAGGGACCTAAAGCATTTTCAGGTTCTTAGTGGCACCCAAGACTTTCCAAAACTACTCACTGGAACCTAAAGCCTTCCCCATTTTTTTTACTGGCCGTAAGGCTGTCTCATTTTTTACCCCCACTGGGACATAAGGCATTTACCTGATTCTCATGTCTGTGGCTTTCCCAAGGTTTTTCCTGGGATTTCAGAGCTATTCATAGATTTCCCACCAAGTCTTTAAACCTTCCTTGGGATCTTGTGGGTTCTTAAAGCTGGTATATGTCCCTAGTCAGAACCAGGAAAGTCTTGGGGCCATGGGAGATCAAAGGGAAGCCCTTAGACCCTACAGGATTAGGAGTTAAGATACAGAGTAACCAGAAAAAGCCCAAAGACCCCAGTGAGAATGTGGAGAAAGCTTAGTTACCAGTGAGAAACTGGGATAGTCCTAGTATCCAATAAGAACTGGGAAGGCATTAGGTCCCAGTGACAAACTAAGTAAAGTCTTAGGTATCAGTGAGAAGCTAGCAAAGTTCCTAAGTCCAAGTGAGAAACAAGGGGGCTATCTTAGGTCTCATTGAGAACTTGGAAAGGTCCCAAGCCCCAGTGATATTCTATAGGTGGCCACAGACCCTGGTGAGAAGCTGGGGAAGGTCTTAGGACATGTTAAGTACCTGTAGAAAGTTCTGGACTCAGGGGGAACGTAGAGAATGCCATAGGACTCAATGATCAATTGGAGAAAGCATAGGTCTTGGACTGCAGTCAGAATCTAGAGGAGGCATAGGTCCCAGTGAGAACCTGCAGTATGTTTTAGACCATAATAAGAACATGGGGAAGGGCTTCAGAAACCTATCAATGACCACATAAAACCTGTGAGAACAAGGAAATAAATTTAGTCTCCCCTGAGACTCTGACTATTTCCTTGGGTCTCATGTGGGCAAGCTAAGACCTATTGAGAGCATGGGTGTCTTGGTTTGGATTTCCTTGCTGTGAAGAGACACTATGACACAGGCAATTAGTTTTATGGACAAGATTTAATTGGGGCTGGCTTCCAAGTCCAGAGGTTCAGTCCATTATCAATTGGGAAGTATTGGAGTGTCCAGGCAGGCTTGGCATGTGAGGAGCTGAGAGTTCTGCATCTTAATCCAAAGGCAACCCGGAGAAGAATCTTGATCACTGGCCAGACTTAGGCCTAAATATGAGACCTTAAAGCCCCACCTGCACAGTAACACACTTTCTCTAACTTCACTTTCATTCAAACAAGGCCACATCTCCTAATAGTGCTATTTCTCATGGCCCAAACATATTCAATCTAGGAGAAAGAGAAAGGACTTAGTCTCCAGGCATACAACCAAAAGATTCTGTAAAAGTCTTAGGCTCCAGTGACAACTTGGGAAGACCTTAGTTAGTCCCCAGCAAAAATCAGGGAAAGACCTTAGGTACCAGTGAGACCCCAGAGAAGCCCTTAAGCCTCAATGATACTTTAGAAAAGGGCTTAGATCACAGTTAGAATGTGGAGGAGGCCTAAACCCAAGCAAGAACCTGAAGAGGGTTTTAGGCAAAAGTTAAAAACTGAGGAAAGCATAAGGCCTCAGTGAGTCTGTGTACCAGACCTTGTATCAAAGTGTGAATTAGGAGAGGCCCGTAAGCCCCAGTGGGAACCTGTATAATGTTGCAGGCCACAGGGAGAACACAGACATGGAGTGCAGTCCCAGTTTAAGCCTGTCTAAAACTTTATAGAGATTATAAAAACAAGCAATATTTTAGGCATAATGAAACCTAAGAATAACATCTTAGTCCCGGATGACATGCTGGGCAAGGCTTGAAGACCCAGAGACAAATCTTAGATTCTAGGCACCAGTGACTAACAGGGGAAGCATTTGGCTTCAGTGAGAACCTCAGCAAAGCTTTATGACCCAGTGAGAACTTGGGGAAGGTTGGAAACTTTATTCCAATGACCACCTGGAAAGTCCTTTAGTGTCACTGAGAACCTGTGGAAACTCTTAGACAACAGTAAGTATTGTGGAAGATGTTATGCTCCAGTGTCAACCTATGACCTGTCTTAGGAACAACAGACAACATTGAGATAACAGTTAGAACCTGAAAAAAAAATCCTTGAGACACAGTGAGAATCTATAAAAGTCTTTATGATTTGAAAAGAACTCAGAAAGCAAAATGTCTCTTTAAGACTTTAAAGAAGGCCTTTAGTCACACTGTGAAACTGTAGAATGTTATAAGTCACCATGAGATCATAAGGAAAGTCTTCAGACCCAGTGAAAATCTGGTGATGGCTAACTAGATGCCATGAAAACGCAAGAAAAATTTTAGGCCCAATTGAAACTCTGGGCATAAGCACTAGTGGACCAGATGTTAAGACACAGAAACCACTTTGGAAAGCTGCAGGCCCCAGTGAGATCTGGGGAAAAGTCTTAGGCTTCATTGTGTCTTTGGGGCAAGGTCTTAAACTATAGTTAATGTTACCATTTAAATTATTCAGCATTGTTGTGGGTTGTGCCAATGCCTTTTGAATTGTTAATTCTGCTTCCTAAAGAGGGGCTGCCCCCAAGGAGCAGTCCATCAAGTACCCAGGTGATTTCATGAGCACTTTCTTCCCATATGAACTGCTCAATAAAGCTAGAGTCTGTGTCTGGGAAGTGAAAGGAAAGATGAGGCTGGAGGTTTGACAGTGGGGGGCAGGTGGAGAGAGACAGGGGGACAAGAGGGCAAGGAGAGAAGGCTGAAGAGGAGGAGGAAGCTGAGAAAGACCTGGACCACATGGCCAGGAGAAAGTGCAAGTAGCAAGGGGTGTGATAGCTGGAGAATAAGTTAGTGTAGTGTTAGATCTGCCCATCTAGGCATATAGCTTACAATCAATAATTGGATTGCATGGTTTTTTGTTTTTCTTTTCTTTTATTTATTTATTTACTTATTTAATTTTTTACACTCCATATTTTATTTGCCCCCACCCCTGTCGACCCTCTGACTGTTCCACATCCCATACCTCCTCCCCACCCCCTGTCTTCACTGGGACATCCCCACCCTCCACCCCACCTGACCTCTAAACTCCCTGGGGCCTCCAGTCTCTTGAGGGTAAGGTGCATCACAGACCCCACAGTCCTCTACTGTATGTGTGTTGGGGTCTCATATCAGCTGGTGTATGCTGTCTGTTTGGTGGTCCAGTGTTTGAGAGATCTCGGGAGTCCAGATTAAATGATTGCTGGTCCTCCTACAGAATTTCCTTCTCCTCAGCTTCTTTCAGCCTTCCCTAATTCAACAACAGGGGTCAGCTGCTTCTGTCCAATGATTGGATGCAAATATCTACATTTGACTCTTTCAGCTGCTTGTTGGGTCTTCTGGAGTGCAGTCATGCTAGGTCCCTTTTTGTGAGCTCTCCATAGCCTCAGTAATAATGTCAGGCCTTGGGACCTCCCCTTAAGCTGGATTCCACTTTGGGCCTGTTGATGGACCTACTTTCCCTTAGGATCCTCTCCATTTTCATCCCTGAAATTCTTTCAGACAGGAACAATTATGGGTCAGAGTTTTGACTGTGGGATGCACCCTACATCCCTCATTTGATGCCCTGTCTTCCTACTGGAGGTGGGCTCTATAAGTTCCCTCTTCCTACTGTTAGGCATTTCAACTAACTAATGTCCCTCCCTTTGAGTCCTAAGAATCTCTCACCTCCCAGGTCTCTGGTGCATTCTGGAGGGTTACCACAGCCTCCTATCTCCCGAGGTTGCCTATTTCCATTCTTTCTGCTGGCCCTCAGGGCTTCAGTCCTTTTCCCTCACCCAATCAGGTTTCCCTCTGCCCTCTACTCTACCCCCACATCCTCTCCACTTTCCTTCCCTCTCTACTTGTGATTGTTTTTCTATATGGTCTTATTGAGGTTAGAAACTGCAGCAATAAATTGGCTCCAAACCTTAGGTTAGAACCCACATAAAATGAGATAAAAGTCTACCCCCATGTCCCAATATAAACAACTAGGGCTACACTCTAAAGCTGCAGCAGGGTGGAAATCAAATGCTGAGTGAATCTAAAAGGTTTACAGAGAGCTACTGAGATACTCCCTCCCCAAACTGAAACAAACCATGGCAACCCATTCCAGAGCTGGGACTTAGCCAGCAGTGTCACAACACAGTTGGTGTTCCCTGAGCCTAAAGGACCCTGGAGCAGAACTGCCTGTGAAGCAGCCTTCGCAGCTGAGGGTCAAGAAGTGAAAAAAAAAGGCACTAACTTTCCAAAGCCTTCTCACAGGCACAGCAGCCTGATCAGGGGATCTCCAACTGAGCAAGCCTTCCTCTGCTTGCTTCCCCATATCCCCCTCATTTGAACAGGGCACAGGACAGCCAAACTGCTCTACAGACTGCTTGCACTGCAGCCTGACTGAGATTGGGGTACAGGTTGCAGCCACAACTGAAACAGAGAGAGAATGCTCAGAAGTACAGATGCTGCAGGTTCTTCTACAGTCAGCTCTTCCCTGCAAATAAAAGGATTGGAGAGTACTGCAGTGTCCTGAGTCAAACACCAGAGGGAGACAAAGGCACAAGAAGTTCCAGATCAGGTTATAAGAATTATACATTGAAATGCTAATTTGAATGATTAGAAAGAAATGAGTTTAAAAGTAATTGACACCTTACCAGTTATCATTATTACAATGCTAACTATCTTGGTTTTAAAATTTCTTCTCACAAGACAGTGCGCTAGAGAAAAAATATTATGAGTCTCTAAAAGAGATTAGAAGATGCTATACAACAAAAAATGTAGGAAAATGAAGGTTGGAGACAGGAGCTGTAAAATATATTAGAACATAAGATACAGAATTTCATATATCAGACTGAAAAACAAGAGGGCACCTAGGCCATCTTTCCTATAATACTGTTATATATAGTACATATTATATATAACAATATTATATATATTATTATATACACTGTTATATATAATATAATACCTGTGCCTGCCAGATGCTTCTCTGTGGTTCCTCCAAGCCAATAGAGAAAATCGCTATTGAAGTGGAAATTTCCGGAGAGACAGTTACAAAATAATGCTGTTTTGCTGAGGCAGACACAGAGAAGAGAACATATGCTGTCTAGAAGGAACATAAATCTGAACCCAGAAACAGTATGAGGAGGCTCTGGCATTGATTTGCCTTGCACACTAGTCTTCGGAGATGATGCTCATTCATTGGTTTGTCTTACATGGTGTTGCTGATATTCACTTGTTGTGACTTCATAGAGTGTTACTCACCAAAGAACTTCTTGTGATATTCCTGCAGCTTCTTGCATCTTCTGAGGACTTGAGTCAATCAGATGGAGCATGGCAGTTCATTTAGATAGAGCCAACATGGCTGGTTCATATGTGGTTCTGCCACGTGCACTGGACTGAAGCTGCTGATTCGTGTTTGGTGGTTTGCGAGTAGACTGAACTGTTGATATCCTGACAATGAAGACTGGAATCACTCCAAAGAAGTATTTTAAACAGGTCCACTTCTCCCATGTCCTAAAATAACCTTTCTTTTCTGCAGCCTCTTTTGGGTGGTGGGCTAGAAGGAAGGTTAAAGCATTTAAAAACCTTAAAACTTAACATACTAACTCTTAAGTGGAGTTCCTTCAATAATGGCTCTTCAAAACCAGAGAGAGAAAAAGAAGGGGCAGAGAAAGAGACAGAAACAGAGACACAGACATAGACAGAGAGAAACAGAGAGAGAGACACCATGAGATCTATAAGAAGGTCCAGTTTCTATTGAAGAAGTCTCTAGTTTGCTACATCCCTTGATAGGCTGAACCATGTTACTATCATGGTTGTGGGGGCTCCAAGCCAAGTCAGTGGGGTCCAAACAATTTCATATGTTTGCTTGGGTATCCTGAGCCCACACTGATGACGTTGCCTCCAGACATAAAACAAAAGAGCACTCTTCCAAGCAATTTGCCTTAAATGGCCTGGAACTTTCCCTTTTTATCATTCTAATCTACACTGGCATTTAGTATTAGGGGCACACCCAAACTGCTGCAGACAAATGCAATATCTATCTCTTTAAGCTTTTACATCTTTCTGACAATTAGGTTTTCTATGTACAATAATTAAATATCCTATAACAAGTTAGAACCTAAAGAAAACCTTAACCTTCAGCAAGAACCTGTAGAAAGTTTTAGTTTACAGTAAGAATTGGGCAAAGTCAGGATGGATGGTGCAACTAAACTTTGTAGAAGGTCTTAGAGACAAGGGTGAAACTGGAGAATGTCTCTGGTCCCAGTGAGAACCTGTCAAAAGGTTTAGGCCACAACAAGAAGGGGAATGTCTTCAGACACCATGAAAATCTGGTAATTGCTTTATAAATGTTGGGAATATTTTTTTAGACTTCAATGAATCCCTCAGTTTAGCCTTAGGCTACAGTGAAAATTCTGGACAGGCTATAAGATAAGTGACAAATTTGTGAGGTCTTAGTCCCAGTAAGAACCTACAGAAGGTCTAAGGCACCAGTAAAGATCCGGGAAAGCCTAAGGCTCAGTGAGAAGTGGGAAAGGCCTTAGGTCTCAACAGACATTGGGGATGAACTGAGATCACAGTGTGCACTTGACAAAGGCCTTAATCAGAAAAGCATACATGGTGGGCCCATGCCAAGGTATGCCCCTGAGTATTAACACCATGCAAAATGGGGGCTTACATGGGGAAAGGTGAGGAGTAAAAACTTGAGGAAGTGGGGAGGCAGAGGAGTGAGCCATGAGGGCAGAGAGGGGAAGGGAGAATTGTATGGACACTAGACCTCATTGAGATACCTTAAGACTCAGCCTTCCACAGAACCTGGAAAGGCCTTATGCCCAGTAATAAACTAGATAAGGCTTTGAGTGTCGATGAGAACTTGAGAAATTCTTAGGCCCAAGTGAGATACAGGGGAAGCTCTTAGGTCTCAGGGAGACCCTGAGAAGGCATTCTGCCCAAATTAGACCCCAAGTTAGCCTCTGTAAATCTCTTGAGGAAGGCCCTGGATCCATGTGAAACCCTAAAATGGTCTTAGTGACTAGTTAAAGGTTAAAGGTCTATGTCACAGTAAGAACCTGGAGAAGGCCTTAGGCCCCAGTGTGAATGTTGGAATGACCTTGGACCCCATTAAGCACTCAGGAAGACATAGACCACAAGGAAATGCTTGGACATCTGTGAGAATCTCACACACAAAAAAATCTTAAATTCAAGGTAGAATCTTAGGAAAGCCAAAGGATGTAGTGAATGTGATGATCGGGAAGGTAGGTACTTACGATTGTAACAAAAGTTCTAATTTGTTATGCTGAGGTTCTTGACAGAAATTCACTCTTAAGTTCCTAAGCACAACTCTAGGCCTGCCTCTTCAAGCTTGGTCAGTTTTGGGGTAGACCCAAGGTTCAATAGGGTCTATAGCTACCCAGTATTCTCACCGAAGCCGAAGAACTTCCTCAGTGTTGCAAGCATAACTTTAAAAGAAAAAAGTTTAATTGGAAACCCCACTATACCCATGGCTGCTTCTGAAAAACCAAACCAGTAACATCACTTACTGAAGATAACTAGACATATGATTGTACAAGCAGACAATGCTGCCCTGCCTACCTGACAGTATATAAGCAGAGACCAGGAGCAATGCATATCACTTTATCCCTTCAGGACTGCTGAAGACACTGGAGAACACACCATGATAATCTGTCCTATGGCTGGAGAGTCTCCCCTGGTGTCCCGACCATTGACCTGAAGCCTACCATAAGAGAATGAACACAAGCTTTGGCTTCCATACCTCAAGCAAATAAGCAGATTGGGGAGATAGGGCTAGGACCTTAGTTAGCAACTTGGAGTATAAACCTCTTGTAAAGACCCTTAGCATAAGAAAATACAACTGCTATTATACCAACTCTGCATGTCTTACATTCTAGATCACATTACACAGTGAAGAAGTGGGGAAGGCCTTAGGTCTCAGTGATGTCCCAGGATAGCCTGAGGCTCCAGTGAGACAGGAAAGTTGTTAGAACCTAGTTCGAACCTAGAGAAGTCATTAGGCAGCAATGAGAATATGAGAAGTTGTTAGTTTGCACTTATATTCTGGGAACCACCTTACACTTCAATGTGGAGCTGGGACATTATATGGCCTATCTAAGTACCTGGAGAATGCATTGGGCCCTAGTGAAATCACGGAAAGACAACAGGTCCCAGTGAGACACTGGAGAAACCTGAGTGAGAACCAAGCAAAACATTATATTCCAAAAATTTACTGTGATCTGGGGCTTTTCAGGTTCACTGTGGTCACAATGCCTTCCCCAGCATATCACTGGGACATAATGCCTTGTCAGGTTTTCTATGGGGCATAAATTCTTAACCATTAGGGTCTAAGGTTATCACCTCCATATAACTGGCACCTAAGACCTTCTCCTGTCCATACTAGGACAGAAGATTTTCCCTAAAATCTCACTAGGATCTAAACCTTCCCTGTGTTTCACTGGTGTCTCAGGCCCTCCTAGGTTCTCACAGAATTTAAGGCTTGAAGAGTCGCCATGTTGATCTTACCTGTGACTGCAGAATCTCCTCCTGGGAACCTGACCCTTGGACTGGAGTCTATAATGAGAGAATGGACACAAGCTTTTGGGGGTGAGTAGGTTGAGGAGTTGGGATTTGTTTGACTAATTTACCTTCCCCACATTCTCACTGCAGTCTAAGACCATCTTCCTAGGTTCTGACTGGGTCTTAAGGCCTTCCCCAGGTGCTTCTAAGGACTAAAAGTCCTCCAACTATTCACTGTACTCTGAGGCTTTCTCCAAGTTTATCACAGAGACCAAGGGCTTCCCAACTATCTCACTGAAAGCTTTCTCCAGGGGCCTATGGCTTTCTACACTATCTCAAAAGCACTGAAGGCATTTTCTAGGTTCTCATTTGGATCTAAGACTTTTTCCAGGCTCTCAGTGGTACCTAAGGATTTACCTACATTCTGACTGGGTCATAAAGCCATCACTACACATATTATCAGGGGCCCAAGACCTTTGCAAGTTTCTCAGTTGGAGAGACAAGTTTGCTAGGATTATATTAGGCCCAATCTTTTCCAAGTACTCACTGGGGCTAAGATTTTCCTTATATTCTCTGTCATGTCTAAAGCTTTCCCCAGGATGTCACTGCATCTTAAAGCTGTCTCTAGTGCCCCCCTAGGACCTAAGGCATTCTCAGGTTCTTAGTGGCACCCAAGACTTTCCAAAAGCACTCACTGGGACTTAAGGTCTTCCCCAGGGCTTCACTATCTTAAAGTTGTCTCAATTTTCTCACTTGGACCTAAGGTGTTCCCCTGATTCTCAGTCATGTCTGTGGCTTCCCCATGTTCCCCCTCCCTAGGATCTCAGAGCTATGCACATATTCTCACCAAGTCGTTAAGCCTTCCTTGGGATCTTGTGAGTACTTATAACTGGTATATGTCCCCAGTCAGAACCAGGAAAGTCTTGGGGCCCTGTGAAATCGAAGGGAGGCCCTTAGGCCCTACAGAATTAGCAGTTAAGATAAAGAGAGAAACCAGAAAAAGCTCAAGACCCCAGTGAGAATGTGAAGAAACCTTAGTCACCAGTGAGAAACTGGGGTAGTCCTAGCATCCCGTAAGAACCTGGGAAGCCATTGGGTGCCAGTGACTAGGTAAAGCCTTCGGTATCAGTGAGAAGCTAGCAAAGTCCTTAAGCCCAAGTGAAAAACAGGTGAAGATCATAGGTCTCAGTGAGGACTTGGGAAGGCCTGAGGCCTTAGTGATATTCTGTTAATGGCCTCAGACCCCAGTGAGAATCTGGGGCAGGCCTGAGACACCAGGGACAACCTGCTAAGAGTACTGTAGAACAACCTGTTGAGTACTGTAGAAGGTTTTACACCTCAGAGAAAATATGGAGAATGCCATAGAACTCCATGATCAAATGGAAAAGGCATAGGTCTTGGATTGCAGTCAGAACCCAGAGCTATGAGGCCTAGGCCCCAGTAGGAACATGCATAGTGTTTTAGGTCACAATAAGAACATGGGCCTCCATGGTGCCTGCAGGGTTGGGATGCTGCAGCTTGCTGTGTGCTGTGCTTGGCCTCTGTTAGACACCTGTGTGGTTCCACAATGCCTAAGAAAGCCAGTGCGACAAGCAAGGGTAAAAACCAAACCAAGGAACCAGAGACACCACCTCCTCCTGGGGGGCCTGAAGCAACTGATCCTAAAGGTTTTGTCACCATAGTCATCCATGCCAAACCCAGCTCCAGACAGAATGCTGTGACATATCTGAGCACTGAGGCTATTGGTGTGGCCATCGCAGCACCTCCGTCTGAGGGAGAGGCAAATGTGGAGCTCTGTCCCTGTTGGTACCTTTCCAAGGTCTTGGACCTCAGGAAGAGTGACGTGGTTCTGGATAAGAGTTGTGAAGCTCTTGGCCTCTACAACTCCAGAGGAGGTCTTGGAGAAGCTGAAAATGGAAGCCGCAAAGAAATAAAGGAAACAGCTGCTGTCCATGATGGAGCGTCTGAGTTGCAGGCACTGGGAGAGGAGTTGAAGGTCACCACATGGAGGAGGACAGGAAACCAGCTCCCTGGACTTCTAGTGACGCACCTTTAGCCTCATAGCTCCACAGTGTTTTGTGGAGTTCTGGGGTCTTCTAATTCAGTTTACAACTGGAAAAACCTTTTGTATGGCTTCTATTTTACGTTTTTGGTTTTTAAATGCAAAAGTGTTTTCTTTATATCTTTATATCTTTTATTCTCTGGAACATCTTGAGGATCAAGAGGTGAAAAAATGGCAGCTAACTTTCCAAAGCCTTCTCACAGGCACAGCAGCCTGGATCTGGGGGTGGGGGTGGGGGTGGGGGTGGGGGGATCTCCAACTGAGCAAGTCTTCCCGTGCTTGCTTTCCCATATCCCCTTCATCTAAACAGGACGCAGGACAGCCAAACTGCTCTACAGACTGCTTGCACAGCAGGTTGTTTGAGATTGGTGCACAGGCTGCAGCCACAACACAAAGAAAGGATGTCCAGAAGCACAGGTGCTGCAGGTCCTTTACAGCTCCTCCCAGCAAATAAAAGAATTGGAGAGTACTGCAGTGTCTTGAATCGAACACCAGAGGGAGACACAGGCACAAAAATTCCAGATCAGGTTATAAGAATTATAAATTGAAATGCTAATTTGAATGATTTGAAAGGGATGGATTTAAAAGTAATTGACACTTTACCAGTTATCATTATTACAATGTTAAGTATCTTGGTTTATTATGTCTTCTCACAAGACAGGGCACTAAAAAAATTTTTTTGCCTCTTAAAAAGATACCAGATTTTATGCAACAAAAAATTCAGAAAAATGAAGGTTGGAGACAAGCTGTAACAGATGCCAGAACATAAGATACAGAATTTCATATATTAGACTGAACAACAGAGAGATAGCAATAGAATTTAGAAGCGAGCCCAGAACAGACGATAAAGGAATTTATAGGGCAAAATGAACAACACAGAGAGAAATTTAAGACTTGGCAACAGGAGCTGGGTGTGATGGTGCATGCCTTTAATCCCAGCACTTGGGAGGCAGAGGCAGGCGGATTTCTGAGTTCGAGGCCAGACTGGTCTACAAAGTGAGTTCCATGACAGCCAGGGCTATACAGAGAAACCCTGTCTCCAAAAAAAAAAAAAAAAAAATACTAGAACTAAAAGGTACAGGAATTTATAGGTCACGATAAACAACAAAGAGGCAAACGGAGGTTGGAGACAGGAGTTGGAAAAGATGCTAGAACAAAGGATGAGACACCTCACAGATCAGACTGAGCTGCAGAGAGAAAATAAGGACTAGAAGCAAAGCTTGGAAGAGAACCTTTTAAAATTAACCAATCAAAATAAAATAGACATCAGAATAACAGAATAATTAAAATGCAGAAGAAGAATATTGAACAGGAACTTATGGAACAGGATGAACAACAAAAGGAGAGATATGAAACATGGGCACCGATCTTAAGGGAGGAACTTAAAATATTAATTAGGGAAAATACTTAGGTAGAGACAGAAGATCAAATTAGAGAAAGCCAATCAAAGTTTGTTAGGAAACAAACTTTACTTTATCCAGTTAATATACAACGAAGACCAGCACATGCTGATCAACGACAGAACTATCAGGATTTAGAATAGTAACCCATAGATATATTAAAACTGAGAAAAATTAAGGAAAATGTCACTAATTTTGGAGTGCATTTGCTGTTTGTAAAACAAATGCTGACTTGAAAAACAAGACTGGAAGGATATGACAAGAGCAATCTAGAACCTGGGTCACATTCATGGTGGAGAGAAGATATGAAGGAGATAGCATGACAAGATAAAGTCAGAGGTATCACTGTTTCTAAAGATCCGATGTTTGGTGAGGGTGTTTTTGCTGAGGTTGAGCAAACCCTGAACGAAGAAACCTTGACATCCCGTCGCTTGGCTGCCTCAAATGCCTGGGACAAGGTGGCAGCAATAGGGAAGAGAGTTGAACCTTTTTCTCAGGCCATGCAAAGGCCAAAGGAAACACTCTCTGACTTTTGGCAAAGGTTGACTTCTGCCATAGAAAGGAGGAATGATCGAAAGCTGACACTGATCCATAAATAGACTCATACAGAAAATAGAAGGAAGGAACAAAGGAGAATTACATTGTGTTAAGGATAGAAGGGAGAAATAGTGGTAACTGCTTAAGTGTTTTTAAGTATACATGGACGAATAAAATCCAGGCCTTTAATCTCACACATAGGAAACAAAGACACGGAGTTAGAGAGAAACCCTACCTCAACAAAATAATAATAAATGGTTTTAAGTGTTTTGAGTTGTTCTAATTATCGAAATGAAGATGGGTTATAAGTTTGGTGGTATTCATGGCATTAGTTATCCTCTGGGAGAGAGGTCAGTGTAGAGTAGGCCCTAAGGAAAAAGAGGCTGCTATACTGGACCAATCGATTTTAGGTTGCCAGACTAAGGGCATGCTATTTTGGGAGAGAGGCTCTGTATTTGTGTCAACAAGAAAGGACAAAAGGCTTTGGACTCCTTTAAAGTAATATGGATCAGATATGATAGGGGAAGACGCCCTGAAGATCTTGGCTACAGGCAGGAAAGAAAGCTTCAAGACAACCAAACAGGACAGGTAACATGAATTGCTTATCCCTCTACATAGAACAGCCCTGAAATTGGCTTAGATATAAAAATGTCTCTAGCCAAAACTTCAGCTAAAATTAGTGAGTAAATCTTGTTGGTTACAGAATCCTTAAAATCATCATGCCATCCATCACACGGCATGAGTGAAGATTTATTAGAATTGGTTATTGATCAAACTAACTCATAAAAGGCAGTTGTCTTTCACCTGCTCAAACAAGGAGCAAAGGTCCATCCTTAACTGATCTGTGCACTTGGCACAAACCATACAAATATCATTATAGAACTAAAAAGTTAGTTGTAAGATTAATATATTGCAGAATGAAGCATCAAGATGCAGCTCTGACAAGATTTACCCTCAGGGATGCTGAGAGATAACCTGCTGTTCCAGCTCCCTGCCTAATTCTGCCTCACCTGATGCTGTTTCCAGAGACTTGCTCCCAGAACAGCTTCAAGAATGGCTGCTAATTTCCAATGACATAATTAATCCTTTCAGACAGTTCTAGTCAGGAGCTTGGTTAACCCCGAACTTTTTAAGCATAAAGAGTTTAGGTAACAAATGTTAAAACTACCTTTCTTAAGTCTAACCAATTTTTCTAATTTTCCTGCTCCTCCCTTCCCATTAAAAAAAAATTGTCACCCCTAATCAGGAGAGATACCATCCCAATCCCTGAGGTTCGGTTGCCTGGTAATGATTACTTTATAAATTATAGCTATTTTGCCATTTTAAGAGATAATTTGGAAATGGTCATAACTTTGGACAGGAAGGAAACTAAATGGAGAGCTTAGACTTGGGGATTTTTCTCTCTCCTTCCCTCTTCTCTATCCTTTCTTTTTTTTAGGTAAAGGGCAGGAGGCTGAAAAGAAAAAAGGGGTATATAGTAATATGATAGAAGTTAGATAAATAGGGATAGGTTATTAAATTTACTCTTAAACAAATCATTTTATAGCCATAATCATACATTGGTAGAAATCTTCATATTTGACGCCAATTGAAGTTATAATTTTTTACATCAGTACAGAATTTATATATTGATACAGGTTTAAGGTTTTCATTGGTATAAATCTTTGTATATAGATATAAAATTTAAAGTTAATATTGGTACTCTTAGATAGGCATTGTGCATATGCAACTCATTTAAGAATATAAGGCTTAGAATCAGTCCTTTTAATAGCTGCTATTACAAACAGTTTAAGATGATAAAGTAATGCAAGTTAATAGTCAGATATGAAACTCATGTTCATATTAGATTTTAATTAGGCTAATTACAAGTGTTTTCAAAATTATTCAAATAGTGAATAGGTAAAAAATAATATTTGACAATTCAGTCATGCTATATATACATATAGATGGTCTTCAAAAGCATCACAGAATATGACATCTAATGTTATATTATTATTAAAAGATCATTTGACTACTATACATATCTGCTCCAACAATACCTCCATTCCACTACAAGGAAGGTATTGAGCATTATTACCTCCAGGAGGAGTTACTTCTATTGTGGCAAGCTAGCCACTGGTCAAGAAGTGCCCCAATTTCATCAACAGACAAAATACTGTCCAAAAAAAGGACAAGCAAAGGCAGGATACTTGATTGCTAAGCTCTGCCAAAACAAGATAAGCTATTCCTTCATAATTCCTGCTTCACTTAAGGTCTGTCAGATGGTTCTGGGCCAGGAGGCTGAAGACAGATGCTCTAAAGTTATAAGGAATATTGGGAAGTCAGGAAGCCAGCTCTCTCTGCCAATTGTATGAGTTTTGGAAGCTATGTCTTTGTGCTTCAGGTACATTCAGGTAATATTTAATTCCCTCTCAAATTTCTGGCGGGGTTGAAGACTAGTCATATTCTCACAATTGAACTTAAGTTGTTTAACATCAAAGAAGATGTTCCAGATTTGAAAGAATGGTTTTCAGATGGCAATACAAGTTAAAATTAAGCATGATTGAGGTACAGAGCTGTAAACTATTTTAGTTAGGATAGGTAATTAAAGACTTTATCTTGATTGTCAGGTATAATGGATTGGGTGTTATAAGTGTAATTCATACTTAATAATTTTCATAATTGCTTCAAAATAGTTCCTACTATGTATTGTTTGTTACTATAAGAGAAAGACCCTTTTTAATTGGACAAAATGGGAGAAATGCTGTGGGTTGTCCTAATGCAGTTTGTATTCTGATGTTAATTCTGTTTCCCTGTGAGGGGCAGCCCCTGACTAGCACTTTACCACATACTCAGATGATCTCATGTGAAACTTCTATCCATTTTAAGTGGTCAATAAAGGCTAGAGCTTGTGATTGGGCAGTGTTGGAAAAAGGTGGGATGGGAGCCTTGAGAGACAAGTTGTGTAGAAGGAGAGACAGAGAGGGGAAGGAGAGAGGACAAAAGATGAGGAAGAAGCCACAGTGGGCCAGAACCATGTGACCAAGAGAAATCACAAGAACCAAGGGGTCTTATCACTGGGGAATAAGTTAGTCTAGTGTTATGTCTGCCCAATCTAGGAATATAGCTTATAATTATAATAAGGGGATTGTGTGTTTTTCATATGGGCTCATTGTTAAAAATTACAGCAATGCGGTATTTATACCAGAAAAGATACAGGAGACATAAACTGAGGTAAAAACCTGCTAGTTCAGTGAGGTAACTTTATTTCTTGAACTATATACAAACTATTTTTAAAAGCCTAATTCTACAGCTAAACTACTAGCTCTCTACAAATCTTTTACTATCACTACCCAGCTAGTCCAACTTTCCCTTGAGCTCCTTTAAACCTAAAAGGGTTCCTTAGCTCTCTTTTCCAGAATTATGTTTTGCCTGTGCCTGCCAGATGCTTCTCTGTGGTTCCTCTAACCCCAAGAGAAAGTCTCTATTGAAGTGGAAATTCTGAAGACTCAGTTAGGTAATAACGATGTTTTGCTGAAGCAGGCACAGGTGAAAAAATGTTTTTATACTAAAGCAGACATGTGGAAGAATCTTGAAGCAGACATGTTAAAGGATGTTTTTGTTAAGTAGACACAGGTGAAAGGATGTTTTGGTGAAGCAGACACAGGTGAGAGGAGGCATGATGTTTAGAAAGAATATAAATATGAACCCATGTGGGGCAGTGGACCATGAGAGAAAGCCTGGTCCTCTGTCGAGCTAAATGCTTGCAGCCCCTGATACCCTGAAGATATGGTAGGAATTTTGACTGCTCCCAGTACCAGGCTCCTGTCACATAGCTACAGCACCCCATAGATTTGTGACCATCAATCAGTCATGTAAGGGCAACACCCCCAAGCCCTTTCTCAGGCCGATGAGGCATCTCTATCATCTCAGACCAGGGCAATAGGTAAAGAGATAAGACCTGTGGTCGCATAAGCTCAAGACAGAGAGCTCCATGTTAATGAGGCACCTAGAGGTCTGGAGGGCATTGCCAATAAGATTCCCTTCCCAAGGCATTCCTCAGGCCCACTCTGAGAAGTGGGGTATGGTTTTATGCATCCATTTTCTGCCATGACAATAAACAATTCAGAACCATGGACTGCCTCTTTTCATTGAGATCCACTGCAGAGTCATGTAGAAGGCCTTTGCCTACAGAGCAGTAGTCTAGCCTGCACTCCCAGCCTCAACTGTCACCAATCTTGCCACTGTCAAGCCAAAGACAATTATTTCTGTGGGACCAGCCAGAGCTCCTCTTTCCCCCAGCCCTGGGATAGACCCAGTCCATGGGCCCCAACTCAATTATCAGCACTTCCATGACTCCCAGAAGCACCTGGGTATACAAGAGCCTGAGAACCCCACTGCCTCAGCCTTATCACAGGCCTGGGAACCCCCAAACCAGCCACAGCCCCACATCTCACACTATGTTTCCCCACACATGAGGTGTGTCCAGCTGCTTCCCCACTGCCAACACCTGTCCTAGCAGCAGTGTGGGGTTAGCTCAGTCAAACTCCCCATGAACCGCCTCCCCTAGTGGCAAGCTGTGATGGAGCAGACTCTGACCCAAAACCCTACAAACCCATAGACAATGGGAAGAGGTTCTAAAATGTTTTTCCTTACTAACAATCCTCACATATCGTTTTGCCATACATGGAGTTGCTAACATTTGCTTGTTGTGACTTCATATAGAGTAACTCACAAAAGAACTTCTGTGATAATCCAGCAGCTTCTTGAGTCTTCCACAGACTTGTGCTTATTCTAGGGAGCCTTGAGGTTTATTCTGGATTAAGCCACTATGGATGACTCATGTGTGGTACATCCCTAGTGGACTGTAGTGAAGATGCTGGCTCATGTGTGGTACATCCCTGGTAGAGAAGATGCTGGCTCATGTGTGGTACNGAAGATGCTGGCTCATGTGTGGTACATCCCTGGTAGAGAAGATGCTGGCTCATGTGTGGTACATCCCTAGAGGACTGCAGTGAAGATGCTGGCTCATGTGTGGTACATCCCTAGTGGACTGCAGTGAAGATGCTGACTCATGTGTGGTGGTTTGCTAGGAGATTGGACTGCTGATCTATCCAGACAAGAAGATTGGGATCACCTCCAAGGAACTGTGTCTAAAGAGGTCCACTTCCCTCATATCCTAATAATCTTTTTTTCCCCCTACTACCTCTGGTGGGTGGTGGGTTAGGAGGAAGATTCAAGCATTTAGGAACCCTTATTAAAGTAGGTTTTGAAAAATATAAGCCAGCACTCCATCTCTTACCTGGAACTCCTATAAAGACTCTTCCAGCTCAGAGAGAAAAAGAGAGACAGAAACAGAGAAAGAGAGACAGAGAGCCTGAGAGAGAGAGACAGATAGAAAGAGAGAGAACATCAAAGACAGAGAAAGATAGAGATCTATCAAAGGTCCAATTGATATAGATATCTCTAGTTCCTTTGCTACACCCTTGATAGGATGAACCATGTCACAATTAGGGTAAGGGTTCTCCCAAGCCAAGTCAGTGGGCGCTGAACAATTTCACCTTTTTGATTGGGTACCTAGAACCACCCTGCTTATTTTGACTCCACTCATAAAATGAAGACAAGACCTCTCCCAAGGAACATGCCTTTAAATAGGCAGAAACATGTCCTATAGAGGCTTTTAGGGGCACACCCAAATTTCATCTGACAATTCAATATTTATTTATGCTTTTATATTTTAATGAAAATTAGGTTTTCTACGTACAAAAATCAAATATCATATAACAAGGTAGAATGTAGAAAAAAGCTTAAACTTCAATGAGAGGCTGTAAGAGGCTTTAGGGTACAGTGGGAATTGGGAGGAGACAGAAGACCTCAATGAAACTTTGGAGAAGGCCTTAGAGCCCAGTAAGCACCTGGAGAAGGTCTCTGTCCCCAGTGAGAGCATGTCAAAACTCTTAGTCCACAAGAAAAAAGGGAAAGTATTCAGACGCCATGAAAACCTGGTAATGGACTTATAGATCATGTGAGAGGTTGGGAATAATATTAGACTTCAGTGCATCCCTCGGTTTAGCCTTAGGCTACAGTGAAAATCTTAGACAGGCTGTAAGATGAGTGACAAACTTGTGAGGCCTTAGGTCCCAGTAAGGACCTACAGAAGGCCTAAGACACCAGTAGAGATCTGGGAAATCCTAAGGCCCACTGAGAAGTTGAGAAAGGTCTTAGGCCTCAATGGACTTTGGGGATGGGCTGAGATCACAATGTGTACTTGAAGAAGGCCTTAATTAGGAAGGGATATCTGGGGGGGGGGGGGTCCATGCCAATGAATGCCCCTGAGTATTCATGTCATGCAAAAGATCTGGTATAAAGGGGGATTATTGCAGGAAAGGACAGGGGGGAGGACCTGGGGAAGTGTACAGGCAGAAGAGTGAGTCATGAGGGTAGAAAGGGAGGAAGAGTTGTGACGATAAGGAGAAGAGGTAGAAGCAGATGAGTGGACATGTAGAAAGGCAGACAGATGGGAGCAGAGTCGTGACGGCAGAGAAGAAGGAGGCACAGAGAAGGACACAACAGAGAGTGTGAGACCTGCCAGGAATGGAGAGAAAAAATGAGAAAATGTGGGGACAGAGACATACAGAGAGGGGGTGGGGAGAAAAAAAAAAGCACATGGCACAGAGAGATAGAGAACTATAGTGGCAGGTAGTCCTTTTATACAAAGCCCATACCTGGCACAACTGGTAGAGGTCACAGTTGATAATAAGCCTGTGCTATGTCCCTGAAAGTGGAAATGTAGGGGAGGGTCTTAAGTCCCAGTGAGACTCTGAGAAGGCCTTAGGCCCCAACTACAACCAAGGAAGACCTCCATAAAATAAAACTCTGAGTACCTGGGGACGGCCCTGGGTCCTAGTGAAACCCTAAAACTGTCTGTGTGACTATTAAGAGGACTTATGACAGAATGATAACCCGGGGAAGGCTTAGGCCAAATGTGAATCTGGGAAGGACTCTGGGTCCCAGTGAGTACTTAAGAAGACATTAGATCCCAAGGAAATCCTAGAGAAATGCTTAGACCCATGGGAGAGTCTCATGAAAGCTCTAGATTCAAGTTAAAATCTTAGGAAGACCATAAGCTCCAGTATGATGCATAAGATAGTAGATACTTGTATTTTTAACAAAAGTTCTATTTTGTTATGCTGAGGGTCTTCACACAAGGTTCAGACTCTTAAGTTCCTAACCACAGTTCTAGCCTTCCCTCTTCAAGGCTGACCAGCTTTGTGGCAGTCCCAAGTTTTCACTGAAGCATATAGTCACACACTGATTCTCACTGAAGGCAACGGCCTGCCTCAGTATGACAAGCATAATCTTAAAAGTCCCTTTTAATGAGATCTAGTTAGGAACCCCACAACACCCAAAGCTGTTCCTGATAACCAAAAGCAAGTGACATCATTTACTAAAGATAACCTGACATGTGCCTGCATAAGCAGACAATGCCACCCTGCCCACCTGACAGTATATAAGCAGAGACCAAGAGCAATGCATATCATTTTGCCCCTTCAGAACTGCTGAAAACACTGGAGAGACATCCTGTTAAATTAACCCATGGCTGGAGAGTCTCCTCTAGAATCCTGACCCTTGAACTGGAGCCTAGAGTGAGAGGCAGAACCCAAGGTTTGGCCAATAAAACCCACAAAGGTGAGCAGCTTGGGGAGATAGGGTAGAGAGTTGGGAACTTTGTGTATAAATCTTATATGAAGACTCTAAGCATAAGAAAATACATCGCTTATTAAACCATCTGTGCATACCTACCTTCTAGCTCAAAATACCCAGTGAATGACTGGGGAAGGCCCTAGGTCTCAGTGAGATCTTGAAAAGGCTGAGGCACTAGTGAGACAAAAGGAAGTTCTTAGAAAATATTTTGAAACTAAGAAGTCATTAAGCCCCAGTGAGACTGTGAGAGGACATTAAGTCCCAGTTACATTCTGGGGACCACCTTGTACCTCAATAAGGACCACCTTACACCTCAATGAGAACCTGGGAAAGGTATTAGGCTCCTGTAAGTACCTGGTGAAAGCACTGGGCCCTAGAGAAATCTTGAAAGGGCAACAAGTCCCAGTGAAATACTGGAGGACTTGAGCCTAGAAAAGCATTACACCCGTAAGGGATCCTAAGGAAGACTTTCAGACTTGATCAGAACCAGTGGGAAACCTTAGATCCCAGGGAAAACTGCAGGAAAGCCATAGACATGAATGAGAATCTGGGGAAGGCCTTAGACCCCAATGAGGATATAGAGACAGCCTTAGGATCAACGAAAACCAGAGGAAGGCCTTAAGCACCAATGAGAACTTGGCAAAGGCCTAAGGTCTCAGTAGGTACCTTAGGAAAGCCTTGGGTGCCAGTAAGAATCTGATAAGGTTTAGGTCCCAGGGAGGTACTGGAGAAGGCTTTAAGATGCAATGAGATCCCTGGGAATGATTCAGATCTAACTGAGAAACTGGGGGAAACTAGAGGTTCAATAACTCCTTGGGAAAAGCCTGAGGGCCCACTGTGAACCTAGCAAACCTTTCTGTAAAACTGAGATACTTACAGGAAAAGGCCTTGGCCTTTTCCGAGTTTGTAGTAGAGACTTTATGACCTAGTCAGAATATAGGTATTCTTTAGTCAGCATTCAGAACCTAAAGAAAGCCTTAGACTCCAACGATAACCTAGAAAACTGTCGAGGTAATACAGAAATCCATAGGCTAGCAGAAGATGGCCTAGTTGGCCATCATTGGGAAGAGAGGCTCCTTGGTCTTGCAAACTTTATATGCCCCAGTACAGGGGAACACCAGGGCCAAGAAGTGGGAGTGGGTGGGTAGGGGAGCAGGGGATGGGGGAGGGTATAGGGTTTTGGGATAGCATTTGAAATGTAAATGAAGTAAATACCTAATAAAAAACTGGAAAAAAAAAAAAGAGTGAGATACTAGGGGAGGCCTTGGGCCACAGTATAAACCTGGAGAGGGCTTCAGATTACAGTGAAAACCTTGAAAGGCCTTTAGTCCCTCTAAGAACCTGAGGAAGGTCTTAAGAAACCCAATCAGAACAAATGTAGAATAAAGCCTTAGGCCCCAAGATAACCTGAAAAAAGGCCTTGCCATATTGATATTCTGAGAATGGCCTTACACATCATTGAGAATCTGATGATGGTCTAGACCTCACCAACTTAAAGCTTCCATTTCAACCGTCCACTTTGGCCAGTTTTAAAATTAAATGGTAAATGGCGCATGACAGTAGATTGTAGTTGAATTAATAAGTTGTCCACTAAACTGCCAGGATAATTACCAGATGTAGAAGATATTTTCATAAGGATTAAGAAAGTAGCACCAAGATGACTGGAAACTATAGATTTGTTAGACATGTTCTTTGGCTGACCACTGCACACACAAAGCAGAGAATATACCACATTCACATGGCAAAGAAGACAGTGCCCAGATTTAAGACTACTACAAGGATACATAAACAGTCCAATCATTGCCCACAACATTCTATGATGATCACTGACAAGGTCATTCTAGCACCTAAGTCTGTTATATATTCATATGTTGATGACCTTCTGAAATAGGACAAGAAAATGAAATATATAAACAGTAGGCTAAACCATACAAGTATTCATAGATGATGGTTGGATCATCAATAATGATAAGGCATTAGGACCAGATACAAGGGACAAGTTCCTGTGTGTAATGTGGTCCACTACAGAACCAGAATTACCTATAAAAGTCATAATTAAGAACAGCTTAAAACACCAACTAATCCAACAGAAGTACAACATCTTATTGGATTATTTGGATATTGGAGATAATACATACCATATTTCCAATTCATGCTTCAACCATTACATAATATTACAAGGAAAGCAAATTAATTCTTTTGGGTTAAGCTCCAAGAACATGCTGTGAAAACAGTGCTAGAGTGATCTAATCTCTAATACATCCAACCAGATGAAACAGTACATTTAGACATATTGGAAACTAGAATGTTTTTGCCAAAAGAAATGATAGAGAATGGCCACTAGGGTTCTATTGTAAATGCTTCCCATGGTCAGAAAACAAATTCTATTAGAGAAAACAATTTATATAGGATACGAGGCCTTAAAAACTTGCCACAGCATGCTGCAGAACAAGCAAGTAATATTCAGAACCACCATCCAGATCGGAGATTGGATCAAGGCACCAGAGGAAGCATAGGCCGGTCTACCCATGGAAGGAAAAGTACTACAATGGAAATGCTGCTTAGCAGAACTCCTTTACTCTGGTACCCTGTCTGCAAAGGGGTCAAAAGCATTGAAGTCAATACTTTAGACCAACTGCCCTATGACTCCACAGGGATTATCAACCATCCCAAATGCCACCCCTTCCCAGAAACAGGTACCACTAGGGCATTGGGGGACAGGAGAATACCAACCTTCCCTGGTTAATGCCTGGTTTATGGATGGCTCCATAACCAGTAAACAGAATATATGGTCTTGTGAAAGGCACAGCCTACAAACCAGGGGTGGAATGGTGACTATAGAAAAAGGAACAGCTAAATCTGCACAACACAGAGAAAAAATAGTAGCCACGATAGCAGCAAGGCAAAGCTTAAATAAATAAATAAATAAATAATTTAAAAAAAGATACTGCATTTGTTCACCAACTAATGGTGTGTTGTCAGTGAAATATGTTCAGGGAAATGGAAAGTGAGTGATTGGAAAGCAATGGCCTTGGGCACACAACGTTACAGACAGCCATGAGCTCTTACCTACCCCATTCTACAACATGGATGACAGCAATGACACTATGAAGAAAACTACAATCTTGCATGTGCTACCTGGTAGAAGTAGAAGTCAACATTGCAAGGCCACTGACCCCCAATATAGCTTATAACTGTATGAGTAAAACAGCAATACCAAATATAACAACAAGCTTTGTAGGTCAGAATGTTATGGACTCGCTTTACAAAAGTTTGAGCCATACCTCTTCAACCTTTAAAATCATGAACACAGAAAATTTTGGACAGAGTTATTAATAACAAAATAAGGGTATCAGTGATATCATATCAGTAAATGGAATGCCCCAGTACTATTTGGATACTCAATGGAAGGCATATTATTCAAACTCAATACTTATAATAAAACCAAAACATCAAGAATAGCAAACATAACAGGACCCTGGCAAAACCTTACCTTTCTAATGGTGGACTTAATATGCAAGCAGTACCATACTCTTCTTGCTTGGTGAGACAGACCAAGGTAATAGGATGAAGTCCTACAGTCTGTTGAGATCAATCTCTGATACAGTACTAGATACATAAAGGTTGGATTTCCCAATACTATGGGACATTAACGTAAACCACACTATGAAAACAATACCAGTCAAAAATGTTACTATATTTAAAGAGACACAACTAATACCAGCCTTCAGTTTTTCAGGGGAGATGCAGGTAGAATATATTAACGATACATTCCCCTACAATCATACAATAGATAGGCATTCCCAAGGGTTAAGAGTCTTGTATTTCATCCTGGCAACACAGAATCAGACAACACAATGGTGGAAAACGTGGGATTCGAATATGTAAAGCATCTCAAAAATTAGACATTATAACTTGCCATATTATTTTTATTTATTACTTACTACACAATCTAGGATATAAAGTATAGATAGTGTCAGACTGATCAACCCACAAACCTAAAACAAATCATGGGATATAATTTATTATTTGCCTATGACCATGAAATTATGGCACAATTTGGAATACTCAAATAATTTATGTATAGTAGTCAGAGGTAATATGGAATATTATGATACTATGCAGGCTAAATTTAAAACAGCCCACTATCCTAGACAATGGATTATGCCACCACCAGGTAAACCAAAACTAGTAACAGCTCCATTTACTGAACCAGACACAACATCACCAGCACAAGTCATTCTCCTTACAAGAATTGGATCCATCAAAGTAAAAATTAATATAATGGCATCACAACTGCTTAAAACATATTTCCCAGGTAAAATTTCTTATAAGCTATAATATTCCTCACCAAATATATATGGAAGAAAACCCCTACAAACATAAGCAGTAGGAGGTATTGTGACTGGAGGAATTCTCTGAGGTATTCTGGGTGGGGAGTAATAGCAGCCATTGTTCAACCTATAAAAGCAGATCTCTATTATACACACACACACACACACACACACACACACACACACACAAATTAAAGGAGTCACAGCCAAAGCATTATATGCAATATCATGAACAATTAACACATTACATAAAATAGTGAATACTATGGAGACAGAGATGCAGGTATTCTAGAACACAAATAGGAATACACAAGATAAATCTCATTACCACTCATCATAACCTAATTATGTGCCAAATTTATAAATCTCGTATATAACTATAACTAGAGAATTACACATATCATTTACAACAATGGGAAGATAAATCCCAGAATTTGAAACTACTGAAAGAATGTCTTACTGTGCTGAAGGCATAAGTAAATTAAATGTAGTATAAATATTTCTAAATAATATACAGAATGGATATATGAGAAAACATATACCAAAACCATATAAATTGTATAAGACACCATACACACAGGAGGAAACCTGGGCATTGCCAGTTGACCACTTCATATGGATAGATGTTAGTAACAGGCCAGCATACATCCCTATGGAACAAACGTACAGCTAGGATTCAGCACATATGTAAATCCACATGTACCCATAAGAAAGATGAAAGAAACAGTGTTATCATTTTGCACTATGCCATAGACTGTACAAATTCTCAGTAATTAAAGAAACTGTAGCTAGGTGCAACTCTTTAAATAAAACAACCATAGCTGATAATCATGTCAAATGGAATATAACTAGAGGATGCTATCTGTACAAAGTTGTTCACATATGGTAGTACACAAGCAAACAAGAATAACCACAGTGCACTTCCAACAAAAATATTAATTACTTCTTGTCTCACACACAATTTTGAATTGGAGAAAAAAACACCTGGATAAATATGTTAAAACCATTAGAGAGATCATTGGGATAGCAGAGCACAATAAGAAATAACTACAGAGCATACTTTAAACATTCCTGAACCAAGAAAAACTATTAACTTATTACACATAAGACAGGAGAATTACACATTATGGTAGGCCTACTCAGATTAAACTCCTACATTCCTAAGGACTGGAATAAGGAATTGAAAAATGTGGTATTTGGGACCAACTACCTAGATTTGCTCTGTCTGATTTTGTGTGTTACTCTCTGCATAATTTGTTTCATAGGTTAAAGTATTTTGGTTTGTGAGATTTTTTTTTGTATTATTGTACTAACCATAAGAATAAGTTTGTGCATCTTCTATGACTAACCACAGTCAGAGGGTGGGCCAGGAGGGGAATAAAATCTGGAGTTTTAAATAAATGAATGAAGAAATAAAGGAAGGAAGGAAGGAAGGAAGGAAGGACGGAAGGAAGGAAGGAAGGAAGGAAAGGAAGGAAGGACGGAAGATTTTTTTTTTTTAAAGCGGAAGAATATGTTTGTTGTCTTTGAGCAGCCTGCCATCCCAGGGAGACTTCCATTCTCCCTCTGCCTCTCCTCCACTTCCATCAAGACTCCTGAACCATACAGTTAAGCTCCCTTCCCCCACCCATCTTCCCTCCTGGTTGAGCCCTCTGGGCCAGCCCTGGCTTTTGTTCTTTCTGGTTCTCTCTTGAAGGTAGCTGAGGGGGAAGAGCTAGGCAGGACAAGACTTGGTCTTGCAAGTTATTTAGGGTTGCCTTTTCTGTAACAAAATGTTTACCTATCTAAGTTACTTTGTAGTGGTAGCTGAGCTGCCTGAATTCTTCTGAGGCCAGAAACTGCAAGTCTCTGGCATTTAGCACCTCATAGTAAAACAGTGGGGGGAGGGGGAGATTAAGTAAAAGGATTTATTGCTAGTGCTCCTTTCTCCGGTGAATCAGTAAGAAGCCTTTCTGGCTAAACTGGTTAACTCTTTGTGTACCAGAGAGAAAGGAAGAGAAAAGAATTAAGATGCTTTATACAGGCAAAAATGCACAGACACATATGCATTCATACACCCACACTCTGGTCAGTCTGACTCTCACAATCAACTCAAGTATTCATGCATCTTTGCATATATGCATTTACCCACAAACACACACATAGAGACAAACAGACATATACATTTGGATGGATGAATGGATGGATGGATGGATGGATGGACATATGTATGGGACAGAGATCCCCAAGCCAAACCATTCAACCAACAACTTTATTTCTTTTCTCTGGACTTTTGATACCATCTTAGACAAAAAGTTCTTCAGAAAAGTACCTCAGAGATAAAATGTTACACAGAATGGGAGTTACAGAAATATGTTGATATTAAGTTCAAAGAAGTGTTTCATCATAATATGCTCATTATAAATTCAAAGCAACAGTTTTTTCATGGCCTTGCCTTATCATACTGTACACCTGTGACTTTATCCTTGGATCTAAATGTTTTTCCTTGAACACAAATTTGTCCCAAGTGTACTTCTCTTTTCAGTGTAAATATGAAATCTTATTGTATATTTCTTATGATGTGGTCTTTACTTATTATTATAAGGAGTGGGCACATTCTATTTTTATTCTATCTTTATTACATCTTTCTGGCAAAGCAACTAAGACCCTTTTTTAAAACTCTCTTCCTAAAATTATTTGAATCAAATCAGGAATTCTATAGAATTATTATCTATTTGTCTATATGTCATCACTATAAAACATATATCTACCCAGGTCTGCAGATACCTGTTCAAAAGGTGGGTCAGTACCTAAGAGTGCTATATATTTAATAACAGGAAAAGCATATTAATAGTAGGAATTGTTCCTCAAATGTATTCTCCTCAGCCTTGCCTAAAGAAACAAATTCATCATAGCTTTACAGTGCATGGAGAAACCATCTCAGGAAGATCACCTGCTACTTTTTAGCTTCTCCTAGATGGCTCTTGACACACTTTTATCAGACTCCTGAACCATAAAGGTAAACTTCCCTTCCCCAACCCATCTTCCCTGTTGGCTGAGTCCTCTGGTCAAAACCAAGCTGCCCTGAGCAACCTGCTACTCCAAGGGGTCCTTGTTGCAGTAGTTTTACTATTTGAATAATATTGAAAATACTTGTTGTGATTAACTAAACTATAATCTAATATCAACAGGAATTTTAATATCTGACTATTAACTTACATTACTTAATTATCCTAAACAATTCTAACAGCAGCTATTAAGAGGATTGGGTCCAGGCCTTTATATTCTTATATAAGTTCCTTAGGCACAATGCCTATCTAAGAGTAACAATATTAATTTTAAATTTTGTATCAATATACATATTTTTATAGCAAAACCTTAAACCTATATCAATATATATAATTTTTGACCTATGTAAGAAATTAAAACTTCATTTTTGCATCAAATATAAAGGTTTCTACCAATGTAAGTTTATGGCTATACAATTAAGTTAAAGGATTTATTGCTAGGACTACTTTCTCTGGTGAATTAGCCAGATATCTCTCTTGCTAAGGTGGTTAACTCTTTGTGGACCAGAGAGGAAGGAAAGGAAAAGAATTAAGATGCTTTTTACAAGCAAATAGGCACAGGCACATATACATTTATACACCCACACTCTGGCCTGACCTGACTGTCACAATCAACTCCACAGGTATTCATGCATGCTTACACATATACATATATCTACACACATACATCTAGACAAGCAGAAATATACATTTGGATGGATGGGGTAAATTTAATATCCTATCTCTCTTTATCTATTTCTCTAATTTCTATATTATTACTATAACTCCCCCCCCTTTTCCTTTCCATCCCTCTCTCCTTTACCTAAGAAGGAAGGATAGAGAAGAGGAAAGGAAAGGTAGAAATCCCTGAGTCTAGGTTCTCTAGTTTCCTCCCTGTTCAAAGTTATAACATTTGCAAGTTATCTCTTAAAATGACAACATATCTACAATTCATAAAACAGCCAGAACCATCTACCCCAACCTAAGTGACTGGGATGATAATCTTTTGCTTGCTTCTAGCTGAATTGGGGTGAAGAATTCCCCTCTGGGGGCCCAAGGGGAAACAGGAAAATTGGTTTTGTCAACAAAGGGCTAGCTGGCATTATGTGTCTTCCAATCTCTGTGGACTGAGAAAGTTCATGCCTTAGCTCAAGTCCAGACTGTTACAGTCTGAAAGACTGAGTGTGCAAGCTAGAAGTCCTGGAAATGTCCTGGAAACAAGTCTTTAGAAGAAACAGCTTCGATGTATTTGAAATAGTGGGATGGAGGTTTGTGGAGGGGTAGCAGGGTAGTGGGATATCATTTGAGATGCAAACAAATGGGATGATTAACTTTTAAAAAAGAAAGAGAGAGAAAAAAGAGAAAGAAAGAAAGAAAGAAAGAAAGAAAGAAAGAAAGAAAGAAAGAAAGAAAGAAAGAAAGAAAGAAAGGAAGGAAGAAAGAAAGGAAGGAAGGAAGAGAAAGAAAAGAAAGAAAGCTGAACAGTCCGCAAGGAGCAAGCAAATAAGCAGTTCGTCCATGGCCTCAGCTTTTGCCTACAGGCTCCTGTCCTGTTTGAATTCCTGTATGGATTTTCTTTGATGCTATACAATGATGCCAAAGTATAAGCCAAATAAATCCTTTCTTGTCCCTCATTCCCCCAAAAAACAGACTCTTGGAAATCTGGTAGCACCTTAAGTATTATATATAATTCAGATTTTGGAACTGACTTATAGGAACTCTCAGCCACCTTACTTACATCTTCTGATTCATATCCTGCATTTCTGATTTTTTTTTTTTACCATCAATGTAAAATGTAGGAGCTTCAGGAATTGGAGTTCTTTTTACTGTACTAGGGAGAATCCAATTAGTTCTTTTCATGAACTGAAGTCACTTACTTTTAGGTTATTTATTGTTAATCTCTCCCAAGAAATTACTTCATGCTTTTTGCCAGTGTTCATCTTGTGTCCATAACAAGGCAATCTCTGCATTAGTAAAAGGCACCACAATTTAAGCTGGATCTAGTCTAGGTAATTATTAAAGTCTCATTTTTCCTTTTAGTATCAATTCAGAGACCTTTTATATGTAGGTTTTTAATTTCTTACTCTGTTTATGTGCTAAAA
>NC_034590.1:112096474-112106706 GCF_900095145.1 Mus pahari | reverse complement strand
CCAACTTGCTTCTTGGTCATGATGTTTGTGCAGGAATAGAAACCCTGACTAAGACACCCTCTTTGCATTTTTTCAGGGTCTATTTGCAGTCCGCAGCAAGGCAAGTTTTTTTTTTTTTTTTTAAACTTCATCAAACATCCTTTCCAGGATATTAATCTCTGAATCAGTCAATAGGATATCATCCATATAATGATAAATAATGGATTGAGGAAATTGCGAATCATTTCCAATGGCTGTTCTACATAATATTGACACAAGGTAGGACTATTTAACATTCCTTTTGACAGGGCTTTCCAATGATATTATTGGACAGCTTCTATTAAGGGTATGTCCTGAGAAAGTAAAACTTTCCTTATCATATTCATATATAGGAATTGTGAATAAAACAATCTTTTAGATCAATCACTATGATGGGCCATTCCTTAGCCAACAAGGAAGGCAATGGGATTACAGGTTGCAGAGAATCCATTGGGTGAATAAATTTACTAACTGTTCTGAGATCTGTCAACATCCTCCATTTAACTAGACATTTTTTTAATGACAAGTAATGGGGAATTCCAAGGGCTTGTGGGCTCCTCTATATGCTGAGCCTCCATCAGTTCCTGAACTAGCTATTTATAGTGCGTGTAATTTTCTTTTGTTATATACCACTGATAAATCCAAATTGGTTGGTCAGCTAACCACCTTAGTAGTAAGGCTGTTGGTTTTTTTTAACAGCAGTGGATCCTTGATGTAAACCTGAGTTGTTAGTCCCTGCTGCATCATGTTTATGGACAGCCTGGACAGTCCATAACTGTCTTTGATAACATTCATTAGCAAATTTGATTTTTTTATTAGGAGCCTGACTGGTTTTGTAGCCAGCCTCTGAAACTGAAGATATATTGATTTCTGTTTTCTACTGTTGTAACAGCATCTCTTCTCCATAAGTTTATGGCTATACCAGTCATGTATGGCCTTTATTTTCCTATCTTATCCTCAGTCCCTATACATTTAAGCCATCTGGTGCTTTCCTTTATTTGGGTTAAAGTCCCAACTCCTTGAAATTAGATGTCTACTTCTTGAAGTGGCTAATCTGCAGGACAAGATTTTGGAGCAATAATGGTGACATCTGTTCCAATGTCAACCATTCTTTCAATTTCAGTATTGTTTACTAATATCCTAAGCTTGGGTCTTTGTTCCTCTATAGAAGTTTGTCAAAATATTCACTTTGGGCCCCTTTTTAGGTTTCTTGAATTGTTTGTGGAATTTCCCTTGACCTTGTTATCTGGTCTCACAACTTTTGTTTTCAGAGCTGTGGTGTTTAATTGTCTTAAGAACTTTCCCTGTCCGGCACTGGGACCTGCAAGAACCCCTCCCCCCAACCATGAGATTTTTTTTTTGGTTAATGTGTTGCCCTATTTTTCTGTTGTTGCTTTGTTCCCTAGTCCAGAGTAGGCCTTTGCCACATCTTTTACATATTCTAGAAGGCATAGGCTTCCCTTTTGGGATTAATTTAGTTTTCTCTGCAGTTTATTTTGAAATGGCCCTGCTTACCACAATTAAAACATTTGAATATTTGGGTCATCTAGGGCCTCTAGTGGCAGCTTCTCCTATTAAGGTCACATCAGACAAATGATATGTAACATCAACTGTATTTCTAATCCACTCATTTCTTGATGCTGACCTAGCACTCAATAGTCTGAATTTTTCTTTTCATTCTTCATTCACAGTTTCAAAAGCTAAGGACTTGATTGGTTTCTTTCTTGCTGAGGGGTCGTATATATTCTTTTCAACGGCAGAAGTCACCCTTCGCAAAAAGTCAGGGAAGGTTTCCTTTGGACTGTGTATGACTTCAGAAAATGGGTAAAGTCTTTTCCTGTTTCTGCAACTTTGTCCCAGGCATTTAAGACTGCCAAGTGACACAAAATCAAGGTTTCTCCATCATATAGCCTGCACTTCTTTCTCAGCAAAACAACCGTCACCAAGCAGCTGAGCTTTAGAAATATCTCTACCCTTGGCTATATTTTGTCATGCTTCTTTCCTCCACCATGAGAAACATTGTAAATGTGTGGCAGGTTCTAGTATTGCACCTTCCCCACATTTACAATGTTTCTCATCTCTCCACCATGAGAAACATTGTAAATGTGTGGCAGGTTCTAGTATTGCACCTTCCCCACATTTACAATGTTTCTCATCTCTCCACCATGAGAAACATTGTAAATGTGACCCAGGTTCTAATAATGCTTTTGCCATATCCTTCCAGTCTTGGAGGATTATTTTGTATTTAATAGCCCAAGAAGTAAGCATTTTTTTTTTAACAAAGAGTAAATGCATTATAAAATCAGTAAGACTTTCCTTAATTTTCTCAGTTTTAAAATGTCCGTGGGTTGCCATTATAATTCCTGATAATTCTGTGGATGATCGCCATCTGGTAGTCTCTGTTGTATACTAGCCAGATAAATTTAAGTTTGTTTTCTAACAACCTTTGGTTGGCTTTCTCTAAGTTTGTCTTCTGTCTTTACCTGAGTATTTTCCCTAATTGAAAATTTTAAGTTCCTCCCTTAAGTTCTGTGCCCATGCTTCATATCTCTCCCTTTTGTTGTTTCTCCTGCTCCGTAAGTTCCTGTATTCTCTGTTCAAGGTTCTGCTTCCACATTTTAATTATTTTCTACATTGTAATTCTGATACTCTGATGTGTATTTTATTTTGATTGATTGATTTTATTAAAAGGTTCTCCTCAAAGTCTTGCTTCCAGTCCTCATTATTTTCCTCTCTTCTACTTAGTCGGATCTGTGAGCTGCTGTATCCTTTGGTCTAGCATCTTTTCCAGCTCCTTTCTCCAACTTTCACTTTATTCTCTGTGTTGCTTATCATGACAGATAAATTCCCATGCCTTTAATTCTAGTGTCTCTTCTAAGCCATGTTGCCAAGTCTTAAATTCTCTCTGTTATTCATGCTGCTCTATAAGTTCCTATATTTTCTGTTCTTGGCCCTGCTTCCATAATTTTAATTTCTCTTTTTGTTGTAATTCTGATATTGTAGCATTTACCTTATTTTGATTTACTAGATTAAGTAAATTATCCTCTAGACTCTGCTTTCAATTTTTATCACTATCTCTTTGCTGTTCAGTCTGATCTATGAATTTCTGTATTTTTTGTTCTAGTATCTTTTCCAGGTCCTCTCTCCAACCTTCATTTTAATTTCTCTGTCACTTATCTTGACCTATAAATTCCTGTACCTTTAGTCCCAGTGTTTCCTCTAATCCCTTGTCTAAGGCATATATATAATCTAGGGCCCTGTCTTTTGAGAAGACATGATAAATAAAATAGTAAACATTGTAAGGATAACTGGCAACTTGTCAATCTCCTTTAAATCCATCCCTGTCAAACCATTCAAAATATCATCCTATAAAACCAAAAATTGCGTTTCTCAGCTTTAAATATCTTAAAATTATGTATATTATCAGTGTATAGTTCTTATTTCCAAATTCGGATCTTCTTGTACCTCTGTCTCCCTCTGCTGTTCAACTCGGGACACTGCAGTTTGCTTCTGGGCTGTCCTACTTTTGTTTGGGTCAATGCAGCTGATCTCAGCCCATAGAGCAGGTCTTGCTATCCTGAGCCTATTTAGACCTGGTGGAGACAGGGAAGAGGGAAGGGAGCACAGGCAGACTCTTTGGGGTATAGATGCCCAGATCAGCCTGCTGTGCCTTCGAGAAGGCTACCTCACAGGCATTCACAGCCCAGTTTCCCTGATCCCTCCCTAGGCTCCTGGAACCCAAACCATGTTGCCTCACCAACACTGCCCAAGTGCTACTAAGGGCTAGGTTGCTCCCTCTGGCTGCCACTGGCTGCCTGGAAATTGGGGAGGGAGCTACACAGCAGCTCTCTGTAGACCCTCACACCTATTCTGCATTCATTCCACACACTGCTGCTAGATCTCAGCTCTAGGAGGAACCTGGTGGGAGATGGGAGGAGGAGGAGAAATGGGGGCAGGATCAATTACGGAGGGAGACAGGATAAAAACCCAGAAGGTCAGAAGAATGAATGGAAATGCGCAGCTGTGAGGAACCTATACACTATTCCAGCTACATGGGGTATGAGAGGCTACTAGGAATGTTAGCCAAAATGCCCAACGATGGGGAGATAGTCTCCTGAAAAGACCACATCAAGTGCAGATAAGAATGAGGTGCTGACCCATGATGTAACACTAGCGTGTGATTGGCTAGAGTGTGACTGCCCCCTTGTACCTAATAAAAGCAGAGGCTCACAGCAGGAAAAGGGGGATTATCAACACTTTGAAACCAACTGCTGCTTAAACTGTAGGAAGAGCTGAATTACAGGGAAACCCATGAAAGACTGGTTGAAACTCCTGGTGCAATGGCAGATAAATTATTGGAAAAAGTAATTAAAAAACCAACTCCTATCATATATGATAACACAAGAATGAAGAAGGTAGTAAGTAGCTTCAAAGCCATGAAACTGAATCCATTTGCCACAGATCCCACAGAGAGGAAATGGCTTGGAACAAAGAATAATGCAAAAAGGAAATCTGGGTTTAAAGATGTGAGATCAAGGAATCACTAACAAATCCACAAGTAACACAACCACTGCTAGAGCATGAAGCTAGTAAAATTTCCAGTAATACTGATGAAAATCATGGTGGCTCTAAAGACAGTCTAATGTGCAAAAGGCTAGCCACTAATGTAAGTAAGAAATGGGGTGGGAGGAAACAGTCCTTTAAAGGTGCTGTCCTAACCCAGGGCCCAGGTAAGACAGCCATAACCCTCCCAGTGACATCTTCCAAGGTTAATACACCTATAGGGTTCACAGTATTTGGTAACAACGATTGAGAACAACTCAACAAATTGAAATTAGACCATGCACTACCCAAGAAATAAGTCAGTTGAGACAAGAATATGCCCAGAATGGAATGGATGCATCCTATGTGATAAGGCTCTGGGAAAAGGAGCAGACACAGTAATGCTGTCAGAATAATAGATGAGGAAAATTAAGAATATAGTAGAAAATAGCAGTTTATGAAGTTTTAGAGAAAATCCTAGACACGGATTGAGGCAATGTATACCTTCTCCTGGACTGGATAACCACCACCTGGAGATAAGGATTTACATCTTTAGACCTTACACAATTTGAAGCAGCCACAAAATGGAACACTTTCCAATAGTCCATTCAGCTAGTGAGAAAAGTAAAAGTACTGTGGTTTATATATAACAACATAGCTACACTACATGATGCTCCAGAGGACATCACCACATGAGAATTAATTTGGCAAGACCACTTCAAAACTGCAGAGCAGTTTCTGAGGTAACTGATTTCTTTAAAGGATACAGGGAATTCGACTGAGAAAACCAGTAAACAGAATATGGTCTTGTGAAAGGTGGTAGCTTACAGACAAGGGGATGGAATGGTGATTACAGAACAAGGAACAACTAAATCCATGCACCACACAGAAGAAGTAGCAGCCATGGTAGCAGTAAGGCAAAGCCTCAAAGAAAAACAAAAGGTACTGCACTTGTTCACTGACTTTGTTCATAGTCAATGAGACAGCCATATGGTCAGAAAAATGGCAAGAGAATGATTGGAAAACAATGGCATTGGGTGTACAACATTACAGACAGCCATGAGTGCCTACTGACCTGATTCCACAACTATGGACAACAACAGTGACACCATGGAGAAAACCACAATCTTGCACATATAGCAGCACTATGACACATATGTACTACCTGGTAGGAGTATAAGGCAACATTGCAAGCACACGGACCCCCCAATATAGTTTATAATTGTCTGAGCAAAAGAGCAATACCAAATGTAATAATAAGATTTGTATGTAGGTCAGAATGTTATGGGCCCATTTTACAAAAATTTGAACCATACCTCTTCAACACTTAAAATAATGAACACAGAAAAGTTTGGATGGAACATTAAGAACAAAATAAGGGTAACAGCAATGTCATATATTAGTAATGGGATATCCCATTACTATTTGGATACCCAACAAAAGTGATACTATCCAAAAATGAAACTTACAATAAAACTGACACATCAAAAAAAGTAAACATAACAGGACCCTGGCAAAACATTACCTTTCTAATGGTGGACTTAATAGGCAGTTTCCTGGTCCTCTTGATTGGTGAAAAGGACCAATTCCTTAATAGGATGAAGTCCTACAGTCAGTTGAGATCAATCTACATTACTAGACAAAGGTTGGATTTCCCCATACCATGGAACATTAAAGTAAACTACACTATGAAAACAATAGCAGCCAAAAATGTTACTATATTTAAAGAGATGCAACTAATACCAGACTTCAGTTTTCAGGGTAGATGCAGGTGAAATATTTTAACCAAATATTACCCTACAATCATACAAAAGGTAGGCATGCCACAAGAGTTGAGAGTATTGTATTTCATCCTGACAGCACAGAATCAGACAGTACAATGTGGAAAACTTAGTATTTGAATATGTAGGGCATCTAAAAAATTAGACATGATAACTTACCATATTATTTTTATTATTTACTAACCAATCCAGGATATAAAGAATAGATGATTCCAGATTGAACAGCCCACAAACCTGAAGCAAATCATGGGATGTAATTTATTAATTGCCCATGACCAGGAAATTATGGCACAATTCTGAACACCCAATTATACCATGTATAGTAGACAGAGCTAATATAAAACATAATGATACTATGCAGACTAAATTTAAAACGGCCTAGAGGATAGATTATACCACCACCAGGAAAACCTAAACTAATAGCAGCTCCATTTATTGAACCAAACACAACATCACCAGCACAAGTCATTTGCTTTCCGAGAATTGGACCTATCAAGTTAAAAATTAATTTAATGGCTTTACGACCACTTGAAACATATTGCCCAAATGGATATTCTTATGAGCTACAATAGTCCTTACTGAATAAATACTGAAGAAAACCCCTACAAATGTTACCAGTAGGAGATAGTGTGACTGGAGCAATTCTCCAAGGTATTATGAACGGGGAGTAGCAGCAGGCATTGTTCAACCTATAAAAGCAGAATTCTATTGTATGCAAAAAATTAAAAGAGGTACAGCCAAAGCATTATGTACAGTATCTCAATCAGTTGATGCATTAAAAACAATAGTTAGGACCATGGAAACAGAGGTACAGATATTTCAAGAAACATACAGTCAAGGGTACAAAAGTAAATCCTATTACCACTCATCAAAACTTGATTATGTGCCAAATTTATAACTCTCATGTAATAACTATAACTAGACAATTAGACATATTATTAATAACAGGAATGGGCAGACAAACCCCAGAATTTGAAACTATTCCAGAACGGAAAGAATGCCTTACTGTGCTGAAGGCATATGTGAATTAAACTTAGTACAAATATTTTTAGAAAAATCTTTAGCTAATGCTCAGAATGGATACATGGGTAAAGATATACCACAACCATATAAATTATATAAAATGCCATATACTCAGGAAGAAAGCTGGATTAAACCAATTGACCACTTCATATGGATATATCTTAGTAACAGGCCAGCATATATCTCTGTGGAACAAACTTACAGACTAAGATCCAACACATTTTTTTATCCACATGTGCCCATAAGAAAGATGGTAGAAACAGCAATGTCATATTCCACTCTGCCATAGAATGTAAAACTCTGGGTAATTAATGAAAGTATAGCTAGGTGCAATTCTTTAAGTGAAACATCCATTGATGATGATGATGTAGAATGGATTATAAGTAGAGGATTCTATCTAGTACGTATTAGTTCATAAATGGTAGTACACAATCAGATGACAATAACCAGAGCAAACCACCAATAAAAACATAACTTCTCATCTGATTCACAATTTGAATTCAAATTGGAGAAAGAAAAACATGGATAAATATGTTAAGCCATAAGAGAAATCAATGAGGTACAATGAGAAACAACTACAGAGCAAACATCAAACATCCCTGAAACAACAACAACAAAAATTATTGGTGCATAAGACAGTAGAATTACACATTATGGTAGGCCTACTCAGAGCAAATACCTACATTTATAAGGACAGGAAGGAAATGAAAAAACGTGGCATATGGGGTCTATTAGCTAGAATCATTCATTTTGATTTTGTGTATTACCCTGTATATAATTTGTTTGATTGGTTGAAAGAAATATTTTGGTTTGTGATATTTTGCATTCTTGTACTAACCATAAGAATAAATTTGTTGGCCCTCCCTGAGCAGCCTGCCATCTGAGGGAGACTTCCATTCTCCCTCTGCCTCTCCTCCACTTCCATCAGACTCCTGAACGATAGAGTTAAGCTCTCTTTCCCCACCCATCTTCCCTGTTGATTGAGCCCTCTGGGACAGCCAAGCTGCCTTGGGCAGCCTGCCATCCCAGGGGGAACCTCCTTTCTCCTGCTGCCTCTCCTCCACCTCTGTCCAGGGAAAGCCCTGCCTGTCCTTCTTTCTGGTTCTCTCTTGGAGGTAGCTTAGGGGGAAGAACTTAGGCAGGACAAGACTTGGTCTTGCAAGATATTTAGGGTTGCCTTTTCTATAATAAATCATTTACCCAACTAAGTTACTTTGCTGTTGTAGCTGACCTGCCTTTGTTATTCTAGGGCCAGAAAGTGGCATTAAGCACCTCATAGTAAAACAATTAGGAAATTAAGTAAAAAGATTTATTGCTAGTGCCCCCTTCTTTTGACCCATACAGGTAAGCTTCCCTTCCCCCATCCATCTTCACTGTTGGCTGAACCCTCTGGGCCAAACCAAGATACCCTAAGCAGCCTATCATCCCAGGGGGACCCCTGATGCACTAATTTCTAACCCCAATAAGCCCATATAAAATGCACACAATTCAGTTATTATATTTATAAGCTTTTCCCCTAAATTGGTCAGATTTAGCACTGTACTAACTTTTCCCCCAGCTATGAGACCTTTTGCTACTTGCAGTTTTTCTTAGCCATGTGGTTTTGTTCCATCTTCCTTCCTCTTCCTCTCTCCTCTTTCCTTCTTTCTCTTCTTCCTCCTCCTACATGTCTCCACTCTCCAAGACCTCACATCTCACATTTTTCTTATACTGCCAATCACAGGCTCTAGCCTTCATTTGACCAGTTAAGATGGGGAAAGGTTCACATGAGATCACCTGAGTATGTGATAGACTGCTTGTGGGGGTTGGGAGAACAGCTCCTCTTGAGAAAACAGAATTAACATCAGAATACAAACAACATCAGGGCAACTCACATCATTTCCCACTTTTTGTCCAATAAAAAGGTTCTTTTCTCTCATATAAATTGAGCACAACCATAACAATTATGTAAATTATAAGATATGATATACATTTAACATCCAGTCTATCATATTTGTCAATTTAGATAGAGTACTCTACCATCTATCTTAATTTAAAGAGTTTATTCTTCTGTGCCTAAATTATACTGATTCTACCTTATATTCCTATCTGAAATCCATCCTTACAAATCTAGATCATCTTCCTTAAAGCTAAACCATGTAAGTTTGATTATGAGACTGTAACTAGTCTTGGATCCCATCGATATCTTAGAAGGAATTAAATATTACCTGAATATGTAGGAAGCACAAAGACATAGCTTCCAAAACTATACAATTTGTGGAAACAGCTGACTGCCTGAAAAGTCCCTTAGTTTCTTATAACATTAGAGCATCTGTCTTCCCCCTTCTGGCCCAGAACCATCTGACAGACCTCAAGTAAAGCAGTAATTATAAAAAGATTAGCTTACCTGTTTTGGCAGAGCTTAGCAGTTGACTATACCACATATATTTGTCCTGTTTCAGACAATATTTTTGTCTGCAGGTGAATTAGGCCAATTCTTGAGTTTTTTGTATATATTGGATATTGGTCCTCTATCGGATGCAGGATTGGCAAAGATCTTCTTCCCAACCTGTTGGCTGGCTTTTTGTCTTATTGACAGTGTCAATTGCCATAAAGAAGCTTTGCGATTTTATGAGGTCCCATTTATGGATTCTTGATCTTACAGTACAAGCCACTGAGGGATTTTTTCCCCTCTTCCCATATGTTTCCATATGTCCCCACTTTCTCCTCTATAAATTTCAGTGTATCTGGCTTTATGTGGAGGTCTTTGATCCACTTGGACTTGAGCTTTGTACAAGGAGATAAGAATGGATCAATTTGCATTCTTCTACATGCTAACTGCCAGTTGAGTCAGCACCATTTGTTGAAAATGCTGTCTTTTTTCCACTG
>NC_034590.1:112054449-112096034 GCF_900095145.1 Mus pahari | reverse complement strand
ATAGTAAAAATGGCCATTTTGCCAAAAGCAATCTACAGATTCAACGCAATCCCCACCAAATTTCCAACTCAATTTCCAAATTCATCGGGAATGACAAAAAACCCAGGATAGTGAAAACTATTCTCAACAATAAAAGAACTTCTTGTGGAATCACCATCCCTGACCTGAAACTATAGTACAGAGCAATTGTGATGAACAGTCTTTAAAATGAGTGTTTTGTGGAACAGAAGGAACAAGAATTTGTGATGAAAAAGTTGGACTGTATAATGGAATGCTTCATTAGAATTAGGCAAATTTATAGGAACTCAGATATTGTTAGGACAGTGGCATAGTAAGAAGAGGAAATATGAAGCATTTAATAAATGGGACCCAAGATTAGGTAAGGAAGTAACAGATTACATCTGTGAAAACATTTTTTAGCTGTCAAGCTGTAATTACCCTAGCTGTCAATGTAGTCAGAAATCTGAAAAATAACAAACAATAATCTAGCAGTCACATATTATCTTAAAAAATGACAAAGTCTACTAGCCAACAGTTCCCTGTGGTCTCCATGGCAACTTGGGCAGAGTCAGTCTGGCTTTCAAACTCAGAAGACTGTCTTTTTTCTCTGTGGAATGGATACATATAGCATGCAAAATGGCTTACCTTGATTTAGACAATATAAGTCTAAATCAGGGTATTCAGTTTTGTCCACTGTGTTTCTCCGTGGTTATACCACAATCCAGATTATATCTTGTAGCTGTCTCCAAATCTTCTGAAACCTTGTGGCGTAAACTGTTAAAGGCTTCAAGCCTTTAACAGTTCTGTTATATATCCTGTCTGTTATATATTAATAATTAGCAGACTTCTGATAAGATTGAGGGCTATATCAATTGGTTATAACTGAATAGAGCACACCATAATTCAATGGCAGTAGTAAAACATTATTTATCAAGACAGGATAGGAATGAAAATTTTAAGTAACTATGACAGGTTGTGTAAGTAGAGAAAACACATTTTTGCATTAGCAGAGAAATATTTGTCTTAGAGTTGGTGTACAGGCACTACGAAGAGGCGGAAGCAGCTCCAGGCACCAGGCAAGTGACTGAATGGTTGGGACTGAGCATATCGAGCAGCCCCTTACGCGCACGCACTGGTCTGTAGAGCTAGAGACAGGCACATGTGTATGTGCAGTTGAAACACCAGGCATGCGCACCCCAGCTGGCAGTGTGGGACCCGCAGGGCTAAGGTGCTGCTGAATGGTGGTGACAGCAGCAGTGGCGGGGATGGGGCTTCCTCCCAGCAGCTGGAAGCAATGCCCCAGTGTTTCCGGCTGTCAGAGTCCATGGTGGGCCGGGAAAAGGGCGTACCTGCAGTAGCCTCTCATATGTGCACACTATTCTTGTGGTGGATGGCACCGCTAGCCCTTACTTTATGAATCCTAGGCGGGGGGAAGGGGGGTAGAGGGAGAGTCTCCCTCGAGTGCACAGGAATTGGCTATCAGGTTTGGGCTAGTGAGCGTGGAACTCCATGTGTTAGCTGGGGTGGGATGTAAACCTTCAGAGTTTCTAAACCTGAGTCCCAGGTTTTGGCACCTATGATGTGTTTATAAAAAGATATGGAGGTGTAGTCAGGTATGGGGGAAGGAGGTGCCTCTTTGGGCCCATGCTGAGGCATCCCTTCCCTTTGAGGGACCAGCCACCCAATGAAATAATAAAGAATAGAGTTTATTAAGGGCACAGGAAGGGGAGTTGAGAGGGTAGTAGAGGCAGAGAAAGAGATAGTAGAGAAGTAGAAGAGTAGAAGGCAGCCATGAGCATGTGGAGAGAGAGAGGATGGAAGGGAGAGGGGAGGGGGAAGGGGTGAGGGGGCAGAGTGGGAGCAAGAAGAGAAGAGCAAAAGAACAAGAGAGTGAGGAGGGGGCAAGTAACCCCTTTTTTAGTGGGTCAGGCTGTTGCCTGGTAATTGTGGATGGAGCTTAGACAGAATGCTAACATCTATTGTACAAAATATTGACACAAGGTAGGGCCATTTAACACTCCTTGTGGCAGGACTTCAAATGAGGTCTGTTTATTGGACAACTTCTATTAAAGGTAGATACTGAGAAAGCAAACCTTTCGTCATGATGTTCATATAGAGGAATTGTGGAAAAAATATTTTAGATATATCACTATGATAGGCCATTCCTTAGGCAACAAGGAAGGCAATGGGATTCCAGGATTCAGGGAACCCATTGGCTGAATAGTCTTATTAATTAATTGATCTGAGATCTGTCAACATCCTCCATTTTGCCACACCTTTTTTTTTTTTAATGACAAATAACTGGAAATTCAAAGGGTTGGTGGGCTCCTCTATATGCCGAGCCTCCAGCTGTTCCTGCACTAGCTGTTCTAGCACCTATAGGTTTTTCTTAGTGCTAAGGCTGTTTGTGTTTTAACAATAGTGGCTCCTTGATGTAAAGCTGAATTGTCAGCTCCTGCTGTGTCTTGTTTATGGATAGGCTGGACAGTTTGTAACTGTCTTTGATAACATTCCTTAACTAACTTGTTTTTTATTAGGAGCCAGATCGATTTTGTGGCCAGCCTCTGAAACTGAAGGGATATCGATCGATTTGTGTTTTACACTGTTGTAACAGATCTCTTCCCCATACGTTTATGGCTGCATCAATGAGTAAGGCCTTAACTTTCTTCTCTGGCCCTCAGGTCCTGTACATTTAAGCCAACCAGTGCTTTGCTTTATTTGGGATAAAGTACCAACTCCTTGAAATTGGATGTCTACTTCTTGAAGTGGCCAATCTGAAAGCCAAGATTTTGGAGAGCTAATGATGGCATCTGCTCCAGTTTCAATTTCAGTATTGTTTACTAGTATTCTAAGCTTGGGACTTTGATCCTCTATAGAAGTGTGCCAAAATATTTGGGTTTGGCCCCTTTTTAGGTTTTTGGAATTGCTTGTAGAATGTGCCTCGACCTTGTTATCTGGTCTCATAACTTCTCTTTTCAGAGCAGTGGTGTTTACGAAAGCGAACTCTCCCTGTCTGGCACTGGGAGCTGCAGAAGGCTTGCCCCTTCCCCCTGGAGTTTTGGGTAAAGTGTTGCTCTGTTTGTCTGTTGTTGCTTCGCATCCCCTGGTCAAATGTCAGCCCTTGTCACATCTTTTACATATTCCAGAAAGTATAGACTCCCTTTGGGGATTAATTTGGTTTTCTCTGTAGTTTACTCTAAAATGACCCTGCTCACCACAATTAAGACATTTGAAGTTTTGAGTCCTCTCGAGGACTCTAATGGCAGCTTTGCCTATTAAGGTCACATCAGGTGAATGAGGTCTAACACTAACTGTATATCTAATCCACTCATCTATTCATACTGACCTTGCTCTCAATGATCTGAATACTTTCTTGCATTCAGTATTTGCATTTTCAAAAGCCGAGGACTCAATTAGTGCCTTTCTTGCTGTTGGACCCTATACTCCTTTCTACCTCTGAAGTCATTCTTTGCAAACACTCAGGGAATGTTTCCTTTGAACCTCGAATGACTTTAGAAAATGGTTCAAGTCTTCTTCCTGTTTCTGCGATTTTGTCCCAGGCATTTAAGGCTCGAAAGCAACATAATGTCAAGGTTTCTTCATCATATACAGCCTATACCTCTATCTCAGCAAAATGACCTTTACCAAGCAGCTGATCTTTAGGGACATTGCTACCTCTGACTTTATTTTGTCATGCTATCTCTTTGACCTCTTCTTTCCATCACTGTAAATGTGACACAGGTTCTTTTTTTTTTTTTTAAGGTATTTCTTTATTTACATGTCAAATGTTATCCCCTTTCCTGGTTTCCCCTCCTAAAACCCCCTATTCCCTCCCCCTCCCCCTGTTCAGCAACCCACCCACTCCCACTTCCCTGTCCTGGCATTCCCTTACACTGGGGAATCCAGCCTTCTCAGGACCAAGGACTTCTCCTCTCATTGATATCCAACAAGGCCATCCTCTGCTACATATACAGCTGGAGCCATGGGTTCCTCCATGTGTACTCTTTGGTTGGTGGTTTAGACCCTGGGAGCTCTGGGGGTACTGGTTGGTTCATATTGTTGTTCCTCCTAGGGGGCTGCAAGCTCCTTCAGCTCCTTGGGTCCTTTCTCTAACTCCTTCATTGGGGACCTTGTGTTCAGTCCAATGATTGGCTGAGAGCATCCACCTCTGTATTTGTCAGGTACTGGCAGAGCCGCTCAGGAGATAACTATATCAGGCTCTAACACAGGTTCTCATATTGCTTTTGCCATAGCCTTCCAGTTTGGGGGGATTATTATATTTTTAATAGCTCAAGAAGTCAGGATTTCTTTTACAAACAGCAGATGCATTCCAAAATTAGTAACACTACCCTTAAATTTTCTCAATTCTAACATATCCGTGGGTTGCCATTCAAATTCCTGATAACCCTGTGGATGATCACCAGCTGGTGGTCTATGTTGTATACTAACCAGATAAATTCAAGGTTCTTTTCTAGCAACCATTGGTTGGCTTTCTTTAATTTTATCTTCTGTCTCTACCTGAGTATTTTCCCTAATTAATATTTTAAGTTCCTCCCTTAAGTTCTGTGCCCATGTTTCATATCTCTCCTTTTGTTCATACTGTTCCATATGTCCTGTATTCTTGGCTTAAGGTTCTGCTCTCACATTGTAATTTTTCTGTATATTGTAATTCTGATATTCTAATGTGTATTTTATTTTGATTGATTGGCTAATTTTAAAAGGTTGTCCTCCAAGTCTTGCTTCCAATCCTCATTATTTTCTCTCTGTCACTCGGTCTGACCTGTGAGCTGTTGTATGCATTGTTCTAGCATCTTTTCCAGCTCCTGTCTACAACCTTCATTTTCTTCTTGCTGTGGGCTCATCCTGACTGATAAATTCCTGTGCCATTAGTTCTAGTGTCTCCTTTACCCATGTTGCCAAGTCTTAAATTTCTTTCTGTTGTTCATCCCACCCTATAAATTCCTGTATCTTCTGTTCTAGGTCCTGCTTCCATAATTTAAATTTCTCTTTATGTTTTAATTCTGATATTGTAGCATCTACCTTATTTTGATTTACTAGATTTAGTGTATTATNCTCTGGATTCTGCTTCCAATTTTAATCGCTATCTCTTTGCTGTTCAGTCTGATCTATAAATTTCTGTATCTTTTTTTCTAGCATCTTTTCCAGCTCCTGTCTCCAACCTTCATTTTGCTCTCTCCGTAGCTTATCTTGGCCTATAAATTCTTGTACCTTTAGTTCCAGTGTTTCCTCTATCCCTTTTCTAAGGCTCATAATTTTTATCTATGGTCCTGTCTTTTGGCAAGATATGGTAAACTAAGATGGTAAAAATTGTAAAGACAACTGGCAAAGAATAAATTTCCTTTAAATCCATCTGTCAAAACATGCAAATAATCATCCCATAAACCCAAAATTGTGTGTTTCTTAGCTTTAAGTACCTTTAAAAGTACATATATTTATTTATTATCAATTTATAATTCTTATTACCTGATCCAGAGTTTCTTGTACCTCTGTCTCCCTCTGCTGTTCAACTTGGGACACTGCAGTTTGCTTCTGGGGTGTCCTGCCTTTGTTTGGATCCTGGCTGCTGAACTCATCATGGAACCTGAGAGGGCACCTCCTGTAGCCAGACAGGAACTCCAGTGGAGCAATAGAGACACCAATTCACAAAACTTTCAACTCAAAATTCATCCTGTCTGCTCTCTCCCCTGTGCATTAGTTGTAGACAGGGAGCAGACACTGAGGGACTGACTGCCCAACCAATAACCAGTCCAAATTGGCAAGCACAAATACCTAACACTATTAATGATATTCTGTTATGCTTGTAGACAAGAGCATGTTGTCCTCTGAGAGGCTCTACCTCACAGCTGATTCAGACAGATACAGATACAGCCAAACAGTGGATGAAGCTTGGGGACTCTTATAGAAGAATAGGAGAAAGGATTGCGGGCCCCAAAGGGGATAGGAATTCCACAGGAAGGCCAACAGAATTAACTAGCATGGATCTTTGGGGCTTTCAAAGTCTGAAATACAAACCAAAGAACATACCAGAGCTGGACCTAGGCCTCCCCATCATATGTAGCAGATGTGCAGCTTGACCATCATGTGGGTCCTGAACAATGGGAACAGGAGCTATCCTAAAAACTGTTGCCTGGAAAGGATTGAAGGAGTGAAGGGGATGGCAACCCCATATGAACTCTAACAATGTCTACCCACCTGGACATCTGGGGTCTCCCAGAGACTGAGCCACCAATCAAAGACATATATTGGTTGGTATAAGGCCTCTAGCATATATGTAACAGAGGACTGCCTTGTATGGCCTAAGTGGGATATGCCTAGTCCTGCAGAGACTTGATGCCCTAAGGAGGGGAGATGTCCAGAAGGAGCAACCTCTCAGAGGTGAAGGGGTGGGGGGNGGGGGAAGAACTCTGAGGGGGAGGGTGGCAGAAGGGCAACATTTAGGATGTAAATAAATATAGTAATTAATGTTTCCTTTTAGACATGTCTGCAATAAGAAAAGCAATAATTTCTAATAGGAAAAACTGGATGATACACTCAGGACATCAGTGCAACCTGGAAAACTCCTCCTCAGCCAGAGACTTTTGCTAATTATTTCTATGAAACCATGAAGCCATTGAAAGATTTGTTTAGCAGAATGCATTTGAAGTAGTATTGGCAGAGGAGTAGCAGGAGCCACTGTTCAACCTATAAAAGCAGAATTCTATTGCATACAAAAAAACTAAAGGAGACACAGCCAAAGTATTATATGCAGCATCGTAATCAATTAATACATTACATAAAGTAGTTACTACCATGGAAGCAGAGATGCAGGTATTCTGGGAAACATACAGTTAGAATTTAAAAAAAGTAAATCTCATAACCTAATTATGTGCAAAATTTACAAATCCCTTGAAATAAGTTTAACTAGAGAATTAGACATATTGTTTTCAACAGGAATTGGCAGATTCCAGAATTTGAAAGTTCTTATAGAACTTGTGACAACTAGGAAAAAGTTGTAGGCCTCAATATGACCTTGGGATGATCTACAATGAGAATCGGGACGAGGCTTTAAGGCCAGTGAGAATGCTGGGAAAGCCTTAGACCATAGTGAGAACCTGTGGAAGGCCTTAGATACCAGTGAGACACTTGGGAAAGTTTTGGGTTCCAGTGACAGCCTGGAAAAGCTGTAGGCCCCAGTGATAACCAGGGAAAGCCCTTAGGCCCCAGAGAGAACTTGGGAAAGACTTATTCCTTAATAAGTCTGGGAAGAATCCTTAGATTACACTGAGAACCTGGTAAATGCCTTTAACCCCAATGCGAAACTCTAGAAAGATGGGCTACAGTTAAAATATGGGCAAATTATTCAAACAAAGCAAAATATCGGTGAAGGATTTATAAACCATGTGAGATGTTGGGAAAAAATTGAAGCCTCAATGAAAACCTGGGTAATGCCTTAGGTTCCAGTGAAAACATTTGCAAGCCTTTAAAAACCAGTAATAACCTGGGAAAGCCTTATGCCCCAGGTGAGAACTAGCTGAAGGCCTTAGACACCACTGTGACTTAGTCTCCATCAATAACCTACAGAAAGCCTTCACAGTCTCAATAGAACTTTGGGAAAGGTCCCACATCTCAGTCAGAACTTGAAGAAGGCTGCAGTTGCAGTGAGAACCTATAGACAGTTTTAGACTCCTGGTTTGTTTGTTTGTTTATTTGTTTGTTTGTTTTTACAAAATCTCAAGCCTTCAATTTTACCAATAAATCATCAGAAGCTAGATTCTGGGGTGAAAGACTGCTGGCTTAGAGAGGCAGAGAAAGCACCCAGCTGGCTTTCCTTCTCAGCTGATGTTTCAAAAGGAAAAGGACGTTCTCTTTCTCCAGGTCATCTCAAAAAACCCTCCAACTGGGTGTCGCGACTTTCTACTTCCTGTGTGCCTCTCTATCTATACTCCTGACTCCCTGTGTGCCTCTCTATCTATACTCCTGACTCCCTGTGTGCCTCTCTATCTATACTCCTGACTCCCTGTGTGTCTCTCTGTCCATATTCTTGACTTCCGGTTTGTCTCTGTCCATATTCCTGACTCCCTGTGTGTCTCTCTGTCCACATTCCTGACTCCCTGTGTGTCTCTCTGTCCACATTCCTGACTCCCTGTTTGTCTCTCTGTCCATATTCCTGACTCCCTGTGTGTCTCTTTGTCCATATTCCTGACTCCCTGTGTGTCTCTCTGTCCATATTCCTGACTTCCGGTTTTTCTCTCTGTCCATATTCCCGACTTCCGGTTTGTCTCTCTGTCCATATTCCTGACTCCCTGTGTGTCTCTCTGTCCATATTCCTGACTTCCGGTTTGTCCCTCTGTCCATATTCCTGACTCCCTGTGTGTCTCTCTGTCCACATTCCTGACTTCTTGTCTATCATTTTTTTCCAATGTTCTCTTCCTGCCAACAGGTTGCTTGGTCTGCTTTTTGACCTATGGTCTTGCTTTTGTTTCATTTTGGTTTTATTTATTCTTTTTTTTACAGTAAACTGAAAGGTCTTGGATTAAAGGTGTATGCTAGGGCTGAGCCACATCACTAGAGTCACATTTTTTTTCCAGTAAATAACAAAACCTCTCAGGTTCACAGTGTGATCAAATATTTTGCAACACTTCTGCGTAGTCACATTTATGCCTTAGGCCTTCCCCAGATTCTTACTGTGGCCTGAAACATCCTGCAGGTTTGCAATGGAGTCTAAAGCATTACAGAGGGTCTTACTGAGGTCTAAAATATTTCACAAGTACTCAAAGGTTCTAGGAGGTCTTTGATATTTTTTACTAGGTCTGAAGCCATCCCCATGTTCTCACTGTAACCTAAAACTTTCTGCAGGTTCTCTGAGGCATAGGGCCTTTTCCAGATTCTGACTGTGAACTAATCCTTCCCCAAATTCTAACTGAGATTTAAGCCTTCCGTGGGTTTTCAAGGTGGCAGAAGGCTTTCTACAGGTATTAACTGGGCCCTAAGGACTTCGGAGGCTGTCACTGGGATCTAAGGCTTTCCCAGGTTCTCGATGGATAATAAATCCTTGCCCACATAGTTATCAAAGCTTAGTGCTTTACTTAAGGTCTCACTGGCACCTAAAACTTCCCCAAGTTCTCACAGGTTCTATAAGGCCTCTGTCTCCCCCCCCCCCAGTATTTGAAGGATCCCCCCCCCTTGTTCTCACTGGATCCTATGCCTTCCATAGCTTCTCACTGTGCTTGAAGGCCTTCTCCAGGTTCACACTGGGATATAATGCCTTGTAAAAAGTATCATTGAGGACTTAGGCTTTCCCCAGGTTCTCACCATGGTCTAAAATGTTCTACAGGTTTTCACTGGCGAGTCAGGCATTATCCAAGTCTCATTGGTCCCTAAAAGTTTTCTCAAGTTCTCACATGTTCTGTAAGGTCTCTGGCAGTTTTTACCAAGTCTGATAGCCTGTTCCATATTAGCACTGGAGTCTAACACCTTTTAGAACAGCAGTTCTCAACCTGTAGGTAGCAACTCACAACAGACATCTGAAAACACAGATATCTCTATTATGATTCATAACAATAGCAAAATTATAGTTATGAGATAACCATGAAAATAATTTTATGGCTAGGTGTCACTGCAACATGCGGAACTGTATTAAAGGGTAGCAGCATTAGGAAGGTTGAGAACCACTGTTCTAGAGATACTCAGACTGAAGACCTCCTCCACATCCTCCACATCCTCCACATTGGGTCTAATGCCTACTTCAATGTCTCATTGGAGCCTTAGGACTTCCCCACATTCTCACTGTGGCCTAAAACTTCCTACAGGTTCACACCAGAACTTAAAGTATTCCTCAGAGTCTCAGCGAAGCCTATGAGTTTCCCTTATTCTTTTCTGGGTCTTAAGGCTTCTTCTGGTTCTCACTGGGACTTAAAACCTTTCCCAGGTTATCATTGGGCCAGAAGGTCTTCCCGCATTGTCACTGTGGCCTAAGCCATTGCAAAGGGTCTCACTGTTGCCTACAATTTTTTCAAAGTTTTATAAGTCTTGCAACAGGTTTTCACTGGGTCTGAAGGCCTTCCCCGTACTCTCCTTCAGGCTTAATATACTTAAAATTCTTCAACTGGACTTGTTAGCTTTCCCAGGTTCACACTGTAAAATAAGGCCTTCTCCAATGTCAAATTGAAACATTAAGCCTTCCTCAGGTTCCCACTGGATGTTAAGGAATTCCTTAGTGTTTCAGTGGATCCTAAGGACTTCTCCATTTCACATTGGGTTTTAAGGATTCCTCAGCTTCTCACTGTATCATAAGGCTCTTCCCAGGATATCACAGAAGCCTATGGCCATCCCAGGTTCACCGTGTGGCCTAAAATCTTCTGTAGGTATTCACTGACACCTAAGGCAATCCCAGATTATCACTGGGTTAAAAGGCCTCCGTGATAGTATCACTGATTCCTAAATTCTTGTCCAGTTGCTCACTGGAGTCTATGGCATTATCCAGGGTCTCACCAGCCCCTAAAACGTTTCCTAAGTTCTCACAGGTTCTATAAGTCCTTTGATATATTTTCACTGGGCCTGTGGGTCTTCCCCATGTTCTCACTGCAGCCTAAAACATTCACGAGGTTCTCACTGTTAGGACCTATCCCAAAGTCTCATCATAGCTTAAGGGTTTCCCTGGTTCTCACTGTGTCCTAAGACCCTCCCAGACTCTTAACGGTTATCTAAGACCTTCTTCAGGCTTGCACTGGGGTGTCAGGATTTCCTGGGTTGTCACTGGTCATAAAGCTTTGCACAGCTACTAAATGGAGCTCATGGCAATCCTCAGGATCTACTGGGGCCTTTGTGTTTTCATAGGAACTACAAGGCCTTTGCCAGGCTTTTACTGGCTCTGGGGATTTTCCCTATGTTTGCACTGTGGCCTGGAATTTTCTACAGGTTCTCACTGGGGCTAAAGGCCTTCTCAAGATTCTCCCTGGACTTTAAGGCCTTTTCCAAAATCTTCTTGAGGGACAAGACCTTCCTAGGTTATTACTAGGTTCTCACAGGGTCTCAAGTCTTTCTCCAGGTTCTAAATGTCTAATAAGTCTTTTCTCTAAAGATTCACTGAGGCCTAAACTCTTTCCCATAGTATCAAAGGCTCTAAGGCCATTTTGTCCAAGTTCTCACAGAGTCTATGAGACATGAAACAGATTTTCATTGGATATGAAGGACTTCCCCATGCTATTCCTGTGGAGATAAAACATTCTACAGGTTCGCACCACTGCTTAATGATTTCTCCAGGTTTTTGTGTCAATCTAAGTCCTTCATCCAAGTCTCAGTGAGGTCTGGACCTTCCCAACTTCTCACTTGAGCTACAACTTTCTACATGGTCTCACTGGAATTAAAGGAATTCAATGGGAACTAAGGACTTTTTCAAAGTACCATTGATTCTTTAGAGATTTCCCAGGTTCTAAGTATGGCCTAATGCATTCTACTGGTTCTCATTGGGACTTAAGGCCTTCTCCAGATTTTAACTGTAATCTAAGGCCTTAACCAAAGTCTAATTGAGGCCTAAGGCCTTCCCCATATTATCACTGGGGTCTAAGGCCAGTCCTAGGTTGTTAATGGAGCCTAAAGGCCTCCTGGATTCTCTCTGATGTCTAAAGCCTTCTTCAACTTCTCACTTCAGTGTTTTACATTGTACATGTTCTCACCAGGGCTTAAGGCCTTCTCTGTGATGCACTAGGACCTTATACCTTCTCCAAAGTCAAATGGGACCCTAGGCCTTTCCCTGTTTCTCACTGTGATCTAATACCTTCTACAGGTTCTCACTGGGACTTCAGGTATTGCTGAGAGTGTCTTAATGGGGCTTTTGAGTTTTCCCTTTGTTTTCATAGGGCCTTAAAATTTTTCTAGGTGCTCACTAGCAATTAAGGCCTTTCCCAGCTTATCACTGGGGCATAAGGCATTAAGAACAGTCTCGCTGTTGCCTGAAACTTTCCCAAGGTAGAAGAGGTTCTGAGACCTGCAACCTGTTTTCTCTGGATCTAAAGGTCTTTCCCATGTTAACTCTGTGTCCTAAAATCTTCTACAGTTAACACTGTGGTGTATGGGCTTCTGTAGATTCTCACTGTGATCTAAGGCTGCCTCCCATATCCCATTGAGACATTGTGCCTTCCCCAGTCTCTAAAGTCTTCTACAGGTTCTCACTAAGGCCTTCTCAGTATTCTAACTGGATCTTCAATCCTTGCCCAGAGCATCACTGGACCCTAAATCATTACCCAACCTCTTAATGAAGCCTAAAACATCTCCCAAATTCTCACATTTTTATAATGACTTCAGTGAGTTTTCACTGGGTCTGAAGATCTTCCCCAAGTTCTTACTGTGGCCATAACTTTCTGTTCTTCTTTGGGCTTAATGCCTTCTCCAACTTCTAACTGGAGATCTAAGTTCTTTCCCAAGCACAGTGGTGCGCTGCCCCTACTCCTTTCCAGGACAGCATGAAGAACTGGTTGTAGTGGCAGGAATGCAGAAGACCTTGCCATGCCCTCAACTGCTGTGTCATGGGGTGGACACAAGAGAGATGTCCCTCACCCCTTGAGGCAGGGAGGTGAGCTGGCCCAGAGGGTATGAAAGCTAGAGAGTTGGCTCCTCCCCTCACCAGCTGCAGCACTTGGGAGAACAGGCCCACCTCACCTGGGCAGAACAGTGGAGCTGGCTCTGGTGGCATGGGCTCATGGGAGAGCCAGGCCCAAGGGTGTGAGAGCAGAAGAGCTGGCCTTGCTCATTGCCTGGGCAAAGTGGAAGGGCTGGCCCTGGTGGTGTGGGCACAGGACAGCTGGTAGGATGACAACTCAGCTTCCAAGGCCCAGATCCAGGCCTCTGACTCAGCCCATCCCAACATCTCCCTCATCTATGGACCTCTGGAGTGTGTGAATGAGCCAGCTCTACAGGTCCAAAGCTGCAGGATGTTAAGGTACTTTTATTTACCTGAAGAAATTGTCATCTCTGAGCCTTACTGCCTAAGTCTGCTAACCTAGGCCTAGTCCTAGAAGCTTCTAGCATCCATAAAATCTAATCTAGGCCTAGAATATTTTCAGCCTCTGAGACATACTGGTGAATAAGTTTGCCCTTTCTAGTTCTTTCTGAACTCTGGCTGGCTGGTTTAACTCAGCTGTTCTGGCTCAAACTCCTCACCAATCTGATTGATTCAAATTGACTCCCTCCCCCTCTCCCCTCTCCCCTCTCCCCTCTCCCCTCTCCCCTCTCCCCTCTCCCCTCTCCCCTCCCCCTCCCTCTCCTGACTGCCCTGCTTGGCCTCATACTAACTTGGGCTATCTGTTCTAATCTTCTGGCTCCTCATTCTCTGACTTGTTCTATCTTTACCCATGTCTACTTTGTTCTCTCCTCATCCTCTGTAAAACTCTGCAGGGCAAACTGATGATGGCGTCCTCTTCATCTCTCTGTCTCTCCATCTCTATGTCTCTGTGTCTCTGTCTCTCTCTCACTTTCTGTTTCTCCCTCCTTGTCTCTCCCCACTCCACCACCACACTATTCTCTTGAGTAACTTCCGAGTCCTCTCTTTTCTTGTGAATGTTGGGTGTATCCTATTCTGTCAAATCTTCCATTTTGTCTGCCACTTAATTAGACGTTTTTTTTTCAAATGTGGTGTTTCCTTCTACAAACCATCTTCATTGTCTGGAATTAAAGGTGTGTACTGAAGGTATGTCTGTATTCCAGCCAGATGGACTAAAATCTGTTCTAAGGGCTAAGCCACACCATAACTAGAAATAGTTTAGTTCAGTAAACAACACAATCTCAGGCTTCATAGTGTGATCAAATACCCTGCAACAGCAGATCTACACAATATAGGACAAGAGGATATGTGAGGATATCTGAGAAGAGTCCTGGTGAGGATCCACTATTGATAGTGTAGTAGAAGTTAGGGGCTTCAGACCAGACCAATGACTTATCACAATCAACATTGGCAAGTAAAACTGTTTGTGCAAAATGGTATACTGTGTGACTCATTGTGACACATTGCAGTTCCCATGGTGAGATGTGTGTGTGTGTGTGTGTGTGTGTGTGTGTGTGTGTGTGTGTGTGTTTACTTTACTTTTAAGTTTTTGGTTTTCTTTTGGGAAAGAGATTGCCGGGGTGGAGGGTAGATCTGATGGGACAGGTAGATGAGAGGGATTGGGGTGCATGATGTGAAATTCATGAAGAATCAATATAAAATTAAAAATAAAATCCCCCAGTTTCTCACTGGGACTTGAGTTCTTTCAGAAGTTATCATTAGTGCATAATTTCTCCCCAGGTTGTCACTTGGGCCTATGATCTTGCAGGATTCTTACGGGTATACAAATTATTCCTTGGGCTCTCGCTGAAGCTTAAGGGAGACACAGGTTATCACTGGGGGTGTCTAAGGCATTGCCATTTTCTCACTGAGCCTTAAACCCTTGCTTAGGTTCGTTTTGTTTTGTTTTGTTTTGTTTTGTTTTGTTTTGTTTTGTTTTGAGACAGGGTTTCTCTGTGTAGCTTTGACTCATACGATTGCCTAGGTTTTTAATGAAGCCTAAGGCATTACAAAAGGACTCACTGGAGCCTAAAATTTTTCCCAGTCTCTCATATATGTTGTAAGACCTTTGATATGTTATCACTAGGAAAGAAGGAATTCCATATGTTCTTACTGTGGCCTGAATCTTTTTGCATGTTGCCATTGGGCCTTGAGACCTTCTGCAGTTACTTCTTTCAGCCTTACCTAACTTCCCTTTAGGCCTTAAGAGTTCCACAGTTTGTCACTGGAGTCTGTTGCAGGACATTTGATCACATCGTGAGCCCCAAGATTGTCTTATTTACTGGAAAACCTGTTTCTAGTTTTCGTGTGGCTCAGCACTAGCACATACCTTTAATCCAAGAACTTTCTTTTTATTGTAAGCAAGATTAAATAAAATCAACCATACATCAAAGGGAGGAACAAGCAACTAGTTGACAAGGAGTGAACATAGAAAAGATTATAGAGAATAAGGCGGGAGGATGGAGAGAGATGCATGGGAAGTAGAAGGAAATGACGTCCAGTTTGAGGGGTTTTTGAGGTGGCATGGAGAAGGAGAACTTCCTTTTCCTTATGGGATGTTGGCTGAGGAGAAAGGTCACCTGGGTATTATCTTTGGCTGTCTAAGGTAGCAGGTTTTTACCCCAGCATCTGGCTTCTAAGTCTTTATTGGCAATATTGAATGCTTGGGATTTTGTTAAAAATAGCAGAGAAGGCCTTTGATACAAGTAAGAACCTGCAGAAAGCTTTAAGCCACAATGAGAGCACAGGGAAGGAATGAGGACTCAATGAAACTTTTAGGGTAGAGCTTTAGCATGCTGTTAGAATCTAGAAAAGGCCTTAAGCCTTCTTCAGTGAGAACCTGGGGAAAGCAGAAGGCCTCAATGAGACTAGAAGTTCTTAGATCACAGTGAGAATGTGGAGATTGCCTTTACCCCAGTGGAGACCTGTGATATTTTATAGGCCACAGTGAGAACATGGGGAAACTTTTCAGACCCAGTGAAAATCTGGAAAGACATTACAGGTTTCATAAAAATTTGGGAGAACTTAAAGGCCCCTGTGAAATCCTGGGCATGTCATAGTCTCCAGAACGAACCTGGGCAAGGCTTTAAGATTGAATGACAACCTGGGAAAGTCTTAGGTCTCAGTGAGAACTAGGCAAGTTCTTACACTTCACTGAGACTTGGAGAAAGCCTTACATCCCAGTGACTTGGAGAAGGCCATTTAGCATGAGTGAGAACCTGTAGAAAGGTTTAGGCCACAGTGAGAACATGGACATCTCAGATCATATGAAAGCCTGACATGGGCCTCATAGAATGTGAGAGAACTTTGAAATTTTTAGGCAACAGAGAGACCCTTTGTAATTCCTTAGACTCCAGTGAGAACTTTGGCAATTTTTTTAGACCCCAAGAAAACATGAAGTAGTCCTTAGTTCACAATGACAACTTTGGAAGGCCGTCAGTCGCAGTGAGACCCTAATGAAGCTTTTAGATCTAGTGAGAACAGTAGAAAACCATCCATCCCACTAAGACACTGAGAAATACCATGAATGTTTTAAATAACAGTGGGCTTAGATTTTTCAAAATCTACTTTAATAGAGGTCCTTTAACACTTGAACCTCCCTTCTGTCAGACCACCTAAAAGAGGTAGGGGGAAAGAAAGGTTAATAGGAAATGGGAGTTGCAGACCTGTTTAGAAATAGTCCTTTGGGGATGATTCCAATCTTAGTTGTCAGTAGTTTACTAGCAAATACCAAACATGAATCATCAGTGGCAGTACAATCCTAAAGAAAATGAGAGGCTCAGCCATTCAACAGGAGTCCTTGGAGTATTGTGAGAAGTTATCTGGAGAGTCACTCTATATAAAGTCAAGTCAAGTGAAGATCAGCAACGTGATGCAAGGCAAACCAATGTAAGACTTTTATCACGCTATCTAGGGGGTTATACTTACATTGTTTCTATCATCACATCCTTTCACATGTCTGCTTCAGCAAAACATCTTCTCACCTGTGTCTGCTTCAGCAAAACATCATATGACATAACTGAGTTCCCCAAAGAAACCAGAAATTTCCATTTTAACACTAAGACATGGGGGAAGGCCTTACAACCCAGTGAAAACTTAAGGAAGTACATATAGAATGCTTGAGACCTTGGGAAATGTTCAGGTCTCAGTGAGACCCTGGCTCATGATTTACTTTCCTTTGAAAATCTATAGGAAGTTTTAGGCCACATTCAAAACCTGGGCAGTACCTTAGAACTTAGTAAGACTTTGGGGACGGCCTTTGATCACAGTGTTAGTATCCACAAAGATCCTAAGCTCCAGTAAGATTCTATTGAAAGTTGTAGGTACCATTGAGGATCTGAGGAAGGCCTAAGGCCTCAATAGGACTTTGGAGAAGGAATTAGATCCCATGAAAAAACTAGAGAAAGCCTTAAGACCCATTGAGAAAATACTAAAAGTTTTAAGTCATAGGAAGAACATGGGAGAAGGCCTTTAGACTCAAACTATCCCGTCAAAGGACTTAGAGAACTTGTGAGAGTTTGGCAAAATGTTCAGGCCCTTGTAACCAGCAATGCCCTTTGGAACACCTTAGATTTCAGTGAGAAACTTGTCATGGCACTAAGACCCAGTGAAAATATTGACTGAATATTTGCAGAAGGCAGTGAGAATCTGGGGATTCCTTAGACCCCAGCGAAAACCTCGAAAGCCCTTAGTCCCTAGGGATTACCTGGATGAGGCCATTGACCCCAGTGGAAACCTGGTGAAGCATTAAGACCCAGTGAGAACATGGGAAAGACCTTAGGCCACATTAAGGAGCTAAGCAATGCCTTAAGCTCTAGAGAAAAACTGTAAAAGGTTTTAGTCCACAGTGAGAACACAAAGAAGCTCAACAGACACATTAAAATCTGCCCATGCCTTCATAGACTCTGAGAACTTGGTTAAACTTTTAGGCCACAGTGAGGCCCTGGGTCTTAGGACATTGAGAACCTGAGAACCTGGGCAAGGCTTAATGACTTAGTGAGAATATAGGGAGGATCTTAGGTCACAGGCACAATGTGGGAACCTTTTGATCCCCAATGAGAAACTGTGGAAGTTTTTATAACCTACTGAGAAACTAAGGAATGCCTTAGCCCTCAAAGATACACCAGGGAAGTCCCTCAATCTCACTGAGAAGCTAGAGAAAGCCTCATGCCTCAAACAAGACTTTGAAAATGGCCTTTGACTGTGACGAGAAACTCTGAAAAGTATTAAGCCCCAGTCAGAAAATGTAGAAAGTTATAAAATCCAGTTTTTACCTGAGGAAGGCCTAAGGTCTATGGAGAAGGCCTTAAATCCCAGTTAGAACCTGGAGAAGACCTTAGGCTCAGGTGAACATCTCCTGAAAGGTTTAGGCCACAGTGAGAACATATGCAATGCCTGCAGACAGATAGAAAACTTGTTAAATTACTTATAGAACCTTGAGCACATCAGAAGTTTATTAGGCGTGGGTGAGACCCAGGGAGAATCTAGGCAAGGCTTTAAGATGCAGTAATAATACAGGGAAATCCTGAGGCCCCAGTGACAGCCCGGGTGGACCGTAGTCCTCATAGAGGACTGTGGAAGGCCTTCCTTAGACACCAGTGAAAATTGGGGAAGACCTCAGACCTCAGTGCAAACCTAAGTCTTTAGGGCTCCGTTATTACCTGGTGTCTTAATTAGGGTTTCCATGTTGCAATGAAACATCATGACTAAAAGCAAGATCTTGATTAAAATGTTTTTTATCAGAAAGTTTAATTATCATTCAGAAAAAAATTGACTGGATAACTTTTTCTGAAAAAAATATGTTGACTCTGTGGGCTGCAGTTATTACAAGGGACAAGACTGCCTGTAAGTTAAATTACCTTACTTTCTTACTTTCTCATCGGATAATCTCAGAAGGTCCCATTTCCGGTCTGATTATAAAGGTGCATGTGGCCCAAAATGGCTGCGAATAAATACAAAACAAGAAATGCAAAAGAGCAGTAAAGCTAGGGTGTGCAATGGGCTCCAAGAGAAAAATCTCAGAAATACCCCAGTGGTAACAGGGAACATTTGGCTGGAAGCCGCAGCTCTTCAGTCATCCTTGTCTTTTGCTCCGTGCTCAAGGATGCCTGTGAACTCAATGCAGCTGAAATTCCCCTTTTTGTCAATGGCAGCCTCCCTGTACAGCTCATCCACTTCCTCATCTGTGAAGCGGTTGCCCACGGTGGTCAGCAGCTCCCTCGGGTAATCCTCCTGGATAGTGCCGATCACTTCCTTAGTGAAGCAAGCGAAGGCGTTTCTGATGATGTCCTCGGGGTCTGTGCCATTCAGCTTCTCTCCAGACATGGTGAGGAACGTGGTGAAACTGATGGGGCCCGGGACTTCATTCATCATAGCATCCAGGTATTCATCAGCTGGATTTTTTTCCCACTGAAGCCAGCATGTTGTGCAGGTCCTCCTTGTCAATAAAGCCATCCCAGTTCTGGTCGATCGTGTTAAAGGTCTCTTTGAACTCCTAGATCTGGAACTGGTCAAACATGGCAAACACACTGGACATTGCACACTGAGGGTGCTTCTTGGTGGTCTTGGTCTTTGCCCTTTTGCTCCACAGGGTGGCAGTTAAATCCCTGCTCAGCCACGAGAACTGAGAGTGATCATCTCCGTGAAGCTCTGCCGCTGCCTCACCTAAAGTGTTTTGTTGTTTTTTTTTTCCTGATTGGCCTTTTTATTATTTACTTTTTAAAATATTTTACATTTTAATTAAAATCGTAATCCAACAGAATTACATAACTTTCCCCCAACCTTTCCTTCTACCAGCTCTTCCCAGCTTCCCCCCCACACACATTTTTCCCAATTTTTATTAGGTATTTACTTCATTTACATTTTAAATGCTATCCCCAAAGTCCCCTATACCTCCCCCCCCCCACTCACCTACCCACCCACTCCCCCTTCTTGGCCCTGGTGTTCCCCTGTACTGGGGCATATAAAGTTTGCAAGACCAAGGGGCCTCTCTTCCCAATGATGGCTGACTAGGTCATCTTCTGCTACATATGCAGCTAGAGACAGGAGCTCTGGGCGTGCTGGTTAGTTCATATTGTTGTTCCACCTACAGGGTTGCAGNCCCCTTCAGCTCCTTGGGTACTTTCTCTAGCTCCTCTATTGGGGGCCCTGTGTTCCATCCAATAGCTGACTGTGAGCATCCGCTTTTGTGTTTGCCAGGCACTGGCATAGCCTCACAAGAGACAGCTATATCAGGGTCCTTTCAGCAAAATCTTGCTGGTGTATGCAATAGTGTCTGCGTTTGGTGGCTGATTATGGGATGGGCCCCTGGGTGGGGCAGCTTTTGGATGGTCCATCCTTTCATCTCCACTCCAAACTTTGTCTTTGTAACCCCTTCCATGGGAGTTTTGTTCCCAATTCTAAGAAGGGGCGAAGTCTCCACATTTTGGTCTTCCTTCTTCTTGAGTTTCATGTGTTTTACAAATTGTATCTTGGGTATTCTAGGTTTCAGGGCTAATATCCACTTATCAGTGAGTGCATATTATGTGAGTTCTTTTGTGATTGGGTTACCTAGTGTTTTATTTTTAACTTACACTTCTGTATTGTTCTTCATCACCAAAGGAAGTCAGGAGAGGAACTCAAAACAGAGCAGGAACTTGGAAGCAGGAGCTGAAGCAGAGGCCATGAAGGGGTGTTGTTTTCAAAACCAATTCACAACTGGTGGATTTTACCAAATGAAGTCTCAAGAGCCAGATCCCCTGGCTAAAGTCTGCTAGCTCAGGGAGGCAGAGCAAGCAGCCAATTGATCCCCTCCCTTAACCAATGTTCCAGAAGGAAAGCACCCAACATGGAAAGATCTTCTGGAACCTAAGAGAACTTGAGGAAAGCTTAAGGACCCAGTGAAATCCTGGGTTATGCCTTAGGTTCCAGCATGAACCTGGGCAAAGCTTAAGACTTAGTGAGGACATAGGGAAGAGTTTAAATCTCAGTGATACACTGGAAAGTCTTCAGGTCATAGTGAGTTTGTATATAAGAACTTAGACCCCAGTAAAAACCTAGGGTAGGTTCATGCTAGTTGACTCTGTTGGTCTTCCTATGGGCCTGCAATCCTTTCTCCTACTCTACCATAAGAGTTCCCAAACTCCATCCACTATTTGGCTAAGGGTGTCTGTATTTGAGTCTGCTGCTGAATCAAGCCTCTCAGAGGACACCATGCTCCTGTTTGCAAGCATAGCAAGAGTATCATTAATAGTGTTAGGGATTGCTCCTTGCCCATGGGATGGGTCTCAAGCTGGGCTGGCTATTGATTGGCCATTCCTTCAGTCTCTGCTCCCTCCTCCATGTGTACATTTCTTGTAGACAGATAAGTTTTGGGTTGAAAGCTTCAATGTACCTAGGAAAGGACTTAGATCCAAGAGAGAATTTAGAGAAGGCCTCTAGCCCCACTGAGAACCTGTAGAATGTTTAGGACCCAGTGATAACCTGGAGAAGGCCTTATTTTCTAGTGGGAACCTGAAGAATATGTTATGCTCAAGCAAGAACATGATGAGGGCCTGCACAATCAGTGAAAATGAAAACCTACCAACAGCCTTACAGAGTCTGTGAGACTGTGACCGAACATTTGGCAGTAATGAGACCTGACTAATGCCTTAGGCTTCAGGGGAAACTTGTCCCAGATTTAAGACCGAATGAGAACATACATAAGGCTTTAGAACCCAATGACAATCTGGGAAGTCTATAGTCATCTAAAAATAAATCTCAGAAAAATTTATGGCCAAAGTACAACCTTGGAAGTCCTTATATTCCAATTAGAACCTAAGGAAACATTAAGATCCAATGAGGGGATGGAGATACACCTAAGAAGTTAAGAGCGCTCAACCTGGTCCGCAGGTCAGTCAACAGGGTCTGCAAGGCAGAGAGTAGGGGTTGAGGGGCAAGAGACTCAAAGAATGGGGACAAGACAGTCTGTCTGATCAAGTCTCATTTATTGAAAGGCAGCTATGAGTGTATAAGCATACCTGGGGAATGCAGCTGGAGACACTTAACCACAAGTCCAGGCTGTGTCTGAGAAAAACAAGATGTTATCAGAGTGTGTTCAGCTGTGGTGGGCTGCTTGTGAAAACATCATGCTAGGAAAACAAGCCTCTCGTCAGGGTGGAAAAGTACCAACCTATAAGTAAATAGCCCAAGATGGCCACAGAGATGATAGCCGCTTTCTGCTAAGAGTCAGTTTCCAACAAACACTGACTGCTCTTCCAGAGGTCCTGGGTTCAATTCCCAGCAACCACATGGTGGTAGCTTACAACTATCTGTAATGGGATCCAGTGCCCTCTTCTGAAGTGTCTAAAAACACTGACAGTGCACTCATATAAATAAAATAAATAATTTATTTTTAAAGTTGGCTCTAAAAAGAAAATCCTGTAAGAATGAGGGAAAAACTTAGGCCCCATTGAGACATAGGTGTGCTTGCTTTAAGTTCAAGTAATAGCCTGTAGAAGCTTTTAAACCACAGGGGGAACATGGAGACGGTTTTCAACCCCGTGAGGAGGTGTCAAAGACCTATAGATTCTTTATGACTTGGGGCAGATTTTAGACAACAGGGAGTCCTTCAGTAATGCTTTAGTCTATAATGATAATCTAGGCAAGGCTTTGAGAATCAGTGAGAACACTATGAAGCCTTACACTCCAGTGTCAACACAAGAAAAATCTTAGGACATTGGAACCTGCAGGTGGTTTTAGACACCAGTAAGAATTTGGGATTGCTTTAGGGCCCAGGAGAACCCAGAAATGATTTAAGACTCAGTGAGAATATGGGAAAGACCTTAAAGCAAATCAAGACCCTGAGAAATGCCTTAAGCTCCAATCAGAAGCTGTATACGACTTTAGGCCATAGTAAGAATGAAGGAAAGCCCTAAGATCTAAATAAACATCTTGAGAAGGCTATTAGCTTAAAAACAAACAAACAAACAAACAAAAACATTGAAAATGCTGCCTGGCCCTCCTGGTCCCCTCTCACAAAGTTCCTCTCTTTATTCCACCCCCACCCCCACTTTGCCTCTGAGTATGTGAAATTCCATGGTATTTCCCCACCCTGGTGCCTCAAGCCTGTGCAAAATTAGGCAAATCCTCCCCCACTTAAGGCAGCCCTCTGCTACATATGTGTTGGAGAGATTGGACCAGCCCAGTATACTCCTTGGTTGGTGGCTCAGTCTCTGTGAGCTCTCAGGGTCCAGGTTAGTTGACACTGTTGGTCTTCCTGTGGGGTTGCCACCCCATTCAGGGCCTTCAATTCTTCCCATAACTCTTCCATAAGGGTCCCATTCCATTGTATAAACGAATTGCATTTTCTGTATCCATTCTTTGGCTGTGGGACATCTGTGGTTAGGCACAGTGAGAACCTTACAGGTTTTATGCCCCAGTGAGGACTTGGGGAAGACCAGTGGCTCCTTTGAGAACCCGAGGAAGTCTATAGACCCAGTGAGAAAAATGGGAAGGCCTGAGAACCCATTAGAAACATGGGGGGACCTTAGGTGCCAATGTCTAGTGAGTTGGGTTCCCAATGGTAGAGCTGCCTTAAGCAAGACACAGTGGGCACATAGCCATAGTCAGCCAATGCACACTTTCAGACTCTTATACAGAAAGCAGAATAAAGATCTCACACAGTTTCTCCTTTCCACCGGGTGTTGTTTACCTATCGACATCTTATCTCGGTTCAAGGTGACCCAAACCTCCTCGCAGACTGAGAAATCTGTCTGCCGTTAAACTCTTTGGTGTGATGTCTAATTAAACTATAAACAAACTTACTTTCTCATGAGAAAAGAATCTTGAAGGTCACTTCCTCAAGTTTGCAGCTTACTTGTCAGAACACCAGGATTCTCTGCTTGAGAAAATATGCCTCCTCAGTCTCAGTCTGCTGAGAATGACAAAGACCCTGGGTTGCCTCACACTTACGCTCCATTGAGATTCATAGTAAAGCTTGAGGTACCAGTGAGAACATGGGCAACGATTTAAGACACAGTAAGAACATCGGGAAGATTTAGACTATAGTGATCTGAGAAGGCCTTCAACTCCACTGAGTAGGTTTTAGGCAATAATGAGAAATTGGGGAGGCATTAGGCCTCATAAATAATTTGGAAAAAAGTCCAGTAGCCAGAACCTTGACCAGTTCTTATGACCAATGAAACCTGTAAAAAGTTTTAAGCTTTTCTGAGAAGCAAGAGAAGGCCTAATGCCTCAAAAAAGACTTTGGAGAACACTTTAGAATATAGTGAAAACCTAGTAACAGCATGAGTGAGAACTTGTACACATTTTCCTATACTGGAAACATGGGGAATGTCTTCAGACCTAGTGAATATCCATATAAGGCTTTATAAAACCCTAGGAGTTTGGGGAAATATTTTAGGCATCAGTGAGATCCTGATAATACCTTAGTCATGAAAGAGAATGTGGGCAAGGCTCTAAGATACAATGAGAACATAGCAATGTCATAGAACAAACAATGGTCATAGGCTACACTTAAGTCCCAGAAGGCCTTATGCCAACAGCGAGAATTTGAGAAGGCCTTAGATTAAAGTGAGAACTAGAAGGTTTTATCATACAGTGAGAACTTGGAGAAGTCCAAAGGCCTCAGTGAAAATTGGAGAAGACCATAGATGCCAGTGTGAACCAAGAGACAAAGTAATAATGTAAATAGAGTTATTGGACACAGGAAGAATATGGAAAAGTTCTTAGACACAGTATAAAACTGCAAAAGAGCTTCTAGAATCTGTGATGACCTGGAAAAATTTTTAGGCCACAGTGAAAAGCTAGGCAATGTTTTCAGACCCATTGAGAACATGGGGAAAGACTTGGACATTGGTGACAATCTGGTAAGTCCTTAGGACCCACTGAGTACCAGGAGAAGGTTTTAGGCCTCAGTGGGAACATGGAGATGCCATAGGACTCAACGAGCAATTGGAGAAGGCGTAGGCCTTAGATTGCAGTCAGAACCTAGAGGAGGCCTAGGCCCCAGGGAGAACCTGAAGAATGTTTTAGGCCACAGTAGAATCATGGGAAAAGGCTTCAGACCCAGTGAACAACATATAATGACTACATAAAACCTGTGAGAACATGGGTAAGTTTTTAGGCTCCACTCAGACTCTGAGTAGTTCCTAGAGTCTTTAACAATAATGTGGACAAAGTTTTAAAATCTAGTGAGAACAAAGGTTTGGGTTTCTATTCCTGTGAAGAGACACTATAACCAAGAAAGCTTATCAAGGACAACATTTAATTGGGGTTGGCTTATAGGTTCAGAGGTTCAGTCCATTATTAATGTGAAAAAATGGCAGTGTCTAGGAAGGCATGGAATAGTAGAAGCTAAGAGTTGTGCATATTGATCCAAAGGCCACCAGAAGATTCTTAATCACATTAGCCAGATTTAGGCCTGTGAGATTTTAAAACCCCACCTCCACAGGAACACACTTTCTCTAACAAGGTTACCCCTCAGACAATCAGGCCCTGCCTCCCAATAGTGCTACTTCCCATGGGCCAGGCATATTCAAACTACCACAAAGGGAAATTTCAGTACTCTCCAGGCCTTTGGTCCCTGTAAGAGACTGCTGAAGGCATATACCAGTGAAATTCTGTAAAGGTCTCAGGTTCCAGTGACAACTAGCTTTAGTCCTCACTGAAAATCAGGGAAGGACCTTCTGTACCAGTAAGAACCTGCAGAATTCCTTAGATCAATGATACTTTGGAGAAGGGATTAGGTCACAGTTAGAACCTGGAGCAGGCCTTAAGCCTCAGCAAGATCCTGGAGAGGGTTTTAGGCAAAGGTTAAAAGTCCAAGTGAAATGCAGGGGGAAGGTCTTAGGTCCCAGTGAGATCCTAAGAAGGCCTTAGGACTTAATTAGAATCTTAGGAAGGCCTTTGTAGAGCTCTGAGTACTGGGAAAGGTCCCAGTGCAACCCTAAAAAGGTCTTAGTGAATAGTGAGAGGGTAAAGGTCTTCTGACATGGTGAGAACCTGGAAAAGCCTTGGGATCTGGTGAGAACTCAAGAAGACAATGGTCCCCAAGGAAGTCCTGGGGCAAGACTTAGACCCTAGCGAGAATCTCAAGAAATTTAGATTCAAGTTAGAATCTTAAGAAGGCCATAAGCCCCAGGGTCATGAGGAAGAAAGTTGGTATTTATACTTTTACCAGAAGGTATGTTTTGTTACACTGAGATTCCTCACCCATGAGTCACACTCTTAAGTTCCTAACCACAATCCTAGCCTTGCTTCTTCAAGGCTGGTCAGCTTTTGACAGTCCCAAGTTTTCATAAGGGCCTACAGCCACCCAGTGATTCTCACTGAAGCCAAACAACTTCCTCAGCATGACAATCATAATTCAAAAAAAAAAAAAAAAGCCTTTTAATCATGAGGGAGGGGGGAAGTCTAGTCTGGAAGCTCTCTCTAGACCAGGCTGCTTCTGATAAGCAAAAACCAGTGACATCACTTCCTAAAGATAATCAGAGATGTGACTACATAAACAGAAAATGCCATCTGCCAACTTGACAGTATATATGCAGAGACCAAGAGCAATGCGTATCACTTTGCCCCTTTAGGACTGCTGAAGACATTGGAGTAGACACCATGTTGATCTGATCTGTGGGTGGGGAGTCTCCCCTGGGATCCTGACCCTGGAACTTGAACCTACCATGAGAGAATGTACCTGAGCTAAGATACCTCATGAAGGTGAGCAACTTGGAGAGATAGGGTTAGAACCTGTTAGGAACTTGGGGTGTACACCTTATGTGAAGACACTCAGCATAAGAAAATACAACTTTTGTTATGGTAACTATGCATACCTACCATCTAGATCACAACATGCAGTGAATAACTGGAGAAGGTATTAGGTCTCAGTGAGGTCCAAGGATAGCATGAAGGTCCAGGTAGATACAGGGAAGTTCTTACAACCTAGTTTGAATCTATGGATATAATTAAGCCTCAATGAGACTGTGAGAGAACATGAGGTGCCAGTTGCATTCTGGGGACAACCTGACACCTCAGTGAAAACCTGAGGAAGGTAGTAGGCCCCTGTAAATACCCAAGGAAAGCTTTGCACCCTAGTAAAATCATGGAAAGGCAACAGGTCCAAGTGACACACTGGAAAAGGATTGAGCCGAAATGAGAACCAAGGAAAGTATTAAACCTTTAGGAGGTCCTAAGGAAGACTTTAAGACTTGGTGAGAATCTTCTATAGCCCTTACATCCCAGGGGAAAATCTCTGAAAAGCCATAGACATGAGTGAGAATCAGGGGAGTGATTTATTTTCCAGTGAGAATATAGAGAAAGTGTTAGAGCCAGTGAAAAACTGGAGAAGGCCCTAAGCCACAGTGAGAATGTGGGGAAGGCCTTGGGTCTCAGTGAATAACTTTTGAAAGCCTTGGGTGCCAGTAAGACCCAGAAAATCCTTAGATCCCAGGGAGGTACTGGACAAGGCTTTAAGATGTTGTGTGATCCTGGGGAAAACCTTAGACATGACTGGGAATGTAGGGAAAACCTTAGGCCCGATGAGTACTTGGGAAAGCCCAGGAGGCCCAGTGTGATCCTAGCAAATCTTTCTTCACAACTAAGATACTGGAGAAGGCCTTTAGTAAAGGCTTTATGACCAAGTTAGAATGTGGGTAAACCCTGAGAACCTGGAGAAAGCTTTGGACCCTAATGAGAACCTAGAAAAACCCTTAGGAGTTGTCGAGATACTGTAGAAAGCCTTAGGCCCCTGGAGAAAGCCTTAGGTTCCAGTGAAACAGTTGGGAAGTCATGGGCCTCAGTATAACCCTGGAGAAGGCCTCAGGTTACAGGGAAAGCCTTAGTCAGCCTTTAGAGCCTAGAAGAACCTACAGAAGGCCTTAGGAAACCCAGTCAGGACCAGGGTAAAATGAAGCCTTAGGCCCCAGTAATAATATGGAGGAAGGCCTTACCATACTTATATTATGAGAATGACCTCAGACACTATTGAGAATCTGAGGAAGATCTAGGCCTCACTGAGAATTTGTGGAAGGGCACAGGTCTGCAAAAATCTGAGGCTCCAATGAGATTCAGGGAAAGGTTTAGAATAATGAGAACCAGACATAGGTCTTAGGGCCCAGTGAACACTGAGAAGGCCTTAAGACCCTGTGGTATTCTGGAGATGGTCACAGACCCCAGTGAGAATTTGGGCAAAACCATAGGCCCCACTAGTATCCTGGGAAAGCCTCAGGCCCCTGAGAGAACCTGAGAAAGCCTGAGATACCAGTGAAACACAGGGAAGGCCTCAGATCCTAGTAAGTTTGAGGAAAGCCTTGAATTCCAGGGAAACCGTGAGAAACCCTTAGGTTCCAGTTATATACTAAAGACAACCTTAGAACCTACTGGGGAAGGCTTTAGGCTACTGTGGAAACCTGACAAGGCATTATGTCTTAGTGATATACTGGGGAAGCCTTGTGCCCCAGAGAACCTGAAGGGCTCCAGGTCTCAGTACAAAACTTTGTAGGCCTTAGGGCCTTGTGAGCACTAGTAGTTGGTATATGGTACCAGTAAGAACCTGGAAAAGTCTGGGGCTCAGTGAGATGCTAGTGAAGCCCTCAGGTCCTAGAGAATTAGGCCATAACATACAGAGAAAACCAAGGGAAGCCTTAAGGCCCCAATGAGAATGTGAAGAAGCCTTAGTCTCCAGTGAGAAACTGGAGTAGGCTTACTACCCAGTTATAACCTGAAATAGCATGAAGACCCAGAAATACCTAGGCTGTCAGCCCCAGTGATAATTTAGGGATGGCTTCAGACCCCAGTGAGAACCTCAGGAAAATTTTAGACACCAGTGACAACCTCATAAGTCCTTAGGACCCACTGAATACCTGTTCAGTGGGAACATGAAGATGCCATAGGACTCAATGAGCAATTAGAGAAGATATAGGCCTTAGATTGCAGTCAGAACCTAGAAGAGAACTTAGACCACAGTGAGAATATGCAGAATATTTTTCAACCACAATAAGAACCTTGAGAATGGCTTCAGTCCAAGTGAAAAGCCTACCAATGACCACATAAAACATCTGAGCACAAGGGAAAAACTTAAGGCTCCACTTAACTCTGAGTAGTGCCTTGAGTCTTTAATAATAACATGTGCAAAATTTTAAGACCTAATAAGAACATGATGTCTTAGTTTGGGGTTCCATTGCTTTGAAGAGACACTATGACCAAGGCAACCCTTATCAAGGAAACATTTAATTGGGACTGGCTTACAGGTTCAGACATTCAGTCCATTATCAATGGGAAGAATGGCAGTGTCCAGGCAGGCATAGTATGAGAGGAGTCTAATGTTACCAGGAGAAGACTCTTGATCACACTGGCCAGACATAGGCCTATACATAAGACCTTAAAACCCCACCTCCATAGTAGTATACTTTTTCTAATGAGGTTATCGCTCATGCAATAATGCCACACCTCCTACTAGTGCTACTTCCCATGGGCCAAGCATATTCAAATTACCACAAAGAGAAAGTCCTTAGTCTCCAGGCCTTTGGTCCCTGTAAGAGTCTGCTGAAGTCATACACCAGTGAGATTCTGTAAAGTTCTTAGGCTCCAGTGACATCTTCAGAAAGCCTTAGTCCCCAGTGAAAAATCAGGGAAAGACCTTAGGTACCAGTGAGAATCTAGAGAAGTCCTTAGGCCTCAATGATACTTCAGAGAATCAGTTAGGTCATAGTTAGAACCTGGAGTAGGCTTTAATCCTCACCAAGATCCTGGAGAGGGTTTTAGGCAAAAGTTAAAAACTGAGAAAGCTTAAGTCCTTGATAGACTGTGTGAAAGGTCTTATATATTATATACACTTAGAATATACTTGTAAGCCCCAATGTGAAGCGCTATAATGTAGACCATGGTGAGAATCTCTCTAAATCCTTATAGATCCTATGAAAACAGTATATATTTTAGGCAACAGTAAAACTCAGAATGATGCCTTAGTTCCCTATGAGAACCCATGCAGTTTTAAGACCCAGAGACAAATCTTAGATTTTAGGTACCATTGAGTAACTGGGGGAGTATTTCGCTTCATTGAGAACCTTGGCAAGACTTTATGACCCAGTGAAAACTTGGGGAAGCCAGAAGGCTTAGACCCCATTGACTACCTGGGAAGTCCTGAGGTACAAATGAGATTTTGTGGAAGTGCTTAAATAACAGTAAGAAACATGGAAGATCTTAGGTAACCCTTTTAGTCTGCCAAAAACCTTAGGGCACAGTGAAAATTTGTAAGATCCTTTATGTTCCAAAAAGAATTTAGGGAAGGCAGAGGTCTCCATAAGACTTTAAAGAAGGCCTTTAGCTACATTGAGAACCTGTGGAACATTATATGTCGCAAAAAGAACATGAGGAAAGGTCTTCAGACCCAGTGAAAATCTGGTGATGAATTTCTAGATTCCACGAGAACTAGGCCCAGTTGAAACCCTGTGCATATAGGCTCTAGTGAGAACCTGGACCAGGTATTAAGACGTAGAAAAAACTCTAGAAAGTTGTAGGCCACAGTGATAACGTGTGAAGCCTTGAGGCCCCAGTGAGAACTTGGAGAAAGTCTTAAGCTTCACTGTGACTTGGGTAAGGTCCTAAACCATAGTTAGTGATACCATTTAAATTATCCAGTATTGTTGTGGGTTGTCCTAATGGTTTTTGTATTCTGATGTTAAATCCTGCTCCCTCAAGAGTTGCCCCCAAGGAGCAGTCCATCAAATACCCAGGTGATTTCATGTGAACCTTCTTCCCATATGAACTGGTCAATAAAGCTAGAGCCTGCAGTTGGGGAGTAGAGGGAAAGGTGAGACTGGAGGTTTGACAGTGGGGGCAGGTAGAGAGAGACAGGGGGACAAGAGGGCAAGGAGAGAAGGCTGAAGAGGAGGAGGAAGCTGAGAAAGACCTGAACCACATGGCCAGGAGAAAGTGTAAGTAGCAAGGGGTATGATAGCTGGAGAATAAGTTAGTGTGGTGTTAGATCTGCCCAATCTAGGCATAAAGCTTACAATCAATAATTGGGTTGTATGTTTTTTATATGGGCTTATTGGAGTTAGAAATTAGAGCAACAAATTGGCTCCCAACATGGGGTTTAGAACCCAGCTAACCTGAGATAAGAGTCCACCTCCCTCCCCAATATAAACAACTAGGGCTGTGCTCTAAAGCTGCAGCAGGGTGGAAATTAAACACCTAGTGGGACTAACAGGTTTACAGAGAGCTACTGAGAATCTCCCTCCCTATGCCTGATGCAAACCATGGCAACCAGAGTCAGCAACATGTCCCCAAGCTGGGACTTAGACAGGTCCAGTGTTACAACAACATTAGGTTTCCCTGAGCCTAAAGAAGGACCAAGAACCCTGGGGCACCACTGCCTGTGAAGCAGCCTTCACAGCTGAGGATCAACAGCTCAAAAAAAAAATGGCAGCTAACTTTCCATAGCCTTCTCATAGGCACATAGGCTGATTCAGGCATCTCTGTCTGAGCAAGCCTTCCTGTGCTTGCTTCCCCATATCCCCCACCTCTAAACAGGACATGGGACAGCCAGATCCGCTCTACAGACTGCTTGCACTGCAGGCTGCCTGAGATTGGCCCACATGCTGCTGCCCTCAACCCAAAGACAGAGATGGCTCAGAAGAGCAGTTGCTGCGGGTCCTTCTACTGTTAGCTCCTCCCTACAAATAAAAGAATTGGAGAGTACTGTAGTGTCTTGAATTGAACACCAGAGGGAGACAAAGACACAAGAAGCTCCAGATCAGGTAATAAGAATTATAAATTGAAATGTTAATTTGAGTGATTCAAAAGGGATGGATTCAAGTTAAGTATCCTGGTTTGCTATGTCTTCTCACAAGACCTGGCTGTAAATAAAAAATTTTGAGTCTTTAAAAGAGATTAGATTTTATACAACAAAAATTTCAGAAAAATGAAGGTTGGAGACAAGCTGAAACAGATGCTATAACATAAGATTCATATATCAGACTGCATAACAGAGATAGCAATACAATTTGGAAGCATAGCCTAGAAAATAATTTACTAAAGTTAGTAAATCAAAATAAGGTAGATACTAGAATATCAGAATTATAACATAAAGAAAAAAATTATGGGAACAGAGCCTAAAACAGAAGATACAGGAATTTATAGGAAAAAAAAAAAACAAAGAGAGAAATTTAAGAGTTTGCAACAGGGCCTAGAGAAATCACTAGAAGTAAAGGTACAGGAATTTAGGTCAAGATAAACAACAAAGACAGCAAATGTAGGTTGGAGACAGGAGCTGGAAAACATGCTACAACAAAGGATGAGATACCTCACAGATCAGACCGAGCTGCAGAGAGAAAATAATGAGGATTGGAAGCAAAGCTCGAAGGAGAATCTTTTAAAATTAACCAATCAAAATAAAATAGATAGCAGAATAACAGGATTAGAATAATTAAAATGTGAAAAAGAATCTTGAACATCGAACACAAGAACTTATGGAATAAGATGAATAACAAAAGGAGAGATATGAAACATGGGCACTGATCTTAAGGGAGGAACTTAAAATATTAATTAGGGAAAATACTCGAGTAGAGACAGAAGATAAAATTAGAGAAAGATAACCAAAGGTTGTTAGAAAACAAACTTTATCCAGTTACTATGCAATAAAGGCCAGAAGATGCTGATCATCCACAGAATTATCAGGAATCATAATGGCAACCTGTAGATGTGTTAGAACTGAGAAAATTTAAGGTAAGTGTCACTAATTTTGGAATGCAATTGCCATTTGTAAAACAAATGCTGACTTCTTGGGATTTAAAAAATAGAACAACCCACAGGACTGGAAGGATATGACAAAAGCAATCTAGAACCTGGGTCACATTTAAAGTGGTTCTCGTGGTAAAGAGAAGATATGAAGGAGATAGCATGACAAGATAAAGTCAGAGGTATCACTATTTCTAAAGATCCGCTGTTTGCTGAGGGTGCCTTTTCTGAGGTAGAGGTGCAGGCTGAATAAGATGAAGAACCCTTATTATGATGCTTGGCAGTCTTAATGCCTGAGACAAGGTCGCTGAAACAGGGAAAAGACTCGAGCCATTTTCTCAGGTCATCCCTTGGCCAAAGGACGATATTAGACCCCAGTGAGATAATGGAGAAAGCTTCAATCACAGCCTTCCTGAGAACCTAGGAATGCTTCATTCTCAGTAATAAACTAGAGAGGTGCCAATGAGAACTTGAGAAAGTCCTTGGGCCCAAGGGAGATACAGGGGGAAGTTCATAGGTCCCAGTGACAACCTGAGAAGGCCTCAGGCCCAATTACAACCCAAAGAAGGCCTCTGTAGAGCTCTGAGTACTTGGGAAATACTCAACCTGAGAAGGCCCTGGGTCCCAGTGAAACTCTAAAATGATTTATGACAAAATGAGAACTTGGGGAAAGCCTTAGGCTCTAGTGTGAATCTGAGAAAAACCTTGGATGCCAGTGAGTACTTAAGAAGACATTAGACCCCAAGGAAATCCTGGAGAAATGCTTAGACCCATGGGAGAGTCTCACGGATACCTTAGATTCAAGTTATAACCTTAGGAAGGTCATAAGCCCCAGTATGATGCATAAGATAGTAGATACTTGTATTTTTAACAAAAGTTCTATTTTGTTATGCTGAGGGTCTTCACACAAGGTTCAGACTCTTAAGTCCCTAAGCACAGTCCTAGCCCTCCCTCTTCAAGGCTGACCAGCTTTGTGGCAGTCCCAAGTTTTCACTGGAGCATACAGTCACACACTGATTCTCACTGAAGCCAAATGCCTGCCTCCATATGACAAGCATAATATTTTTTTTTAAAAATCCCTTTTAACAACACTTATTCAGGAACCCCACTATAGCTAAGACTGCTCTTATAATAACCAAAAACAAGTGACATAATTTACTAAAGATAACCAGACATGTGCCTGCATAAACAGACAATGCCACCCTGCCCACTTGACAGTATATAAGCAGAGACCAAAAGCAATGCATATCACTCTGCCCCTTCAGGACTGCTGAAGACATATGAGAGATAGCATGTTGATCTTCCCTGTGGCTGGAGAGTCTCCCCTGGGATGTTGACCCTTGAACTTGTGTCTACCATGAGAGACTTGACCTGAGCTTTGGCTAAGACACCTCATACAGGTGAGCAGCTTGGGAAGATAGGGCTAAAATGAGAGTTAGAATCTTGGGATCTAACCTTATGTGATGACCCTGAGCATAAGAGAAGACAGCTACTGTTGTCCTAGGAATCAGTGAGGTCTTGAAAAGGTCTGAGGCGCCAGTGAGACACAAGGAAGTCCTTAGGAAATACTTTAAACCTATGACATTATTAGGCCTCAGCGAGACTATGAGAGGACATTAAGTACCAATTATATTCTGGGACCACCTTACACTTCAATGGGGGCCATCTTACACCTCAATGAGAGCCTGGGAAAGGTATTAGACCCCTGTAAGTCCCTGGAGAAAGCAATGGGCCCTAGTGAAATCATGGGAAGGCAATAAGTGCCAGTGAGATACTGCAGAAGGACTTGAGCCCAAGGAAAATATTATAACCCTAGGAGATCCTAAGCAAGAGTTTAAGACTTGGTGAGAACTGATGGAAAGCACTTAGATGCTAGGGAAACCCTCAGGGAAGCCATTGACATCAGAGAGAATTTGGGGAAGGCCGTAAGCTCCATGAATATCCTGGAAAAACCTTAGGTTCCAGCGAGAACCTGGGAAGGCCAGAGACATCAGTGAAATGCAGGGAAGGCCTTAGATTCCTAGGATGTTTGGAAGAAAGCCTTAGGTCCCAGTGAAGCCTTTAGAAGTCCTTAGATACCATTTACATGCTGGGGATAACCTTAGATACTACTGGGGAAGGCTTTAGGCCCCAGGGAAAACCTAGAAAGGTATTAAACCCCAATGATATATAGGGGAAGGCCTTGTGTCCTAGTGAACCTGAAAAGGCCCCAGATCACAGTAAAAATCATGGAAGGACTTAGGTCCTTGTGAGTACTTATTGCTGGTACTCAGAATCTGGCAAAAACTTCAGGCCCTATGAGCTCCCAGGAAAGTTCTTAGACCCTAGAAAATTAGGCCATAAGCTACAAAGTGAATCCAGGAAAAGCTTAAGATCCCAGTGAGAATGTGGAGAAATCTTTGTCCCCACTGAGAAACTGGGGTAGTCCTAGAATCACATAAGGACCAGCGAAGACATTAGGTCTTTCTGAGAGCAAAGGAAGGTGTTAGGCTCCAGTGACAAACTAGGTACCAGTGAGAACCTAGCAAAGTCCTTAGGCCCAATGGAGACATGGGGGAAGATCTTAGGTCCCAGTGAGAACCTGGGAAGGCATGTGGACATAGGCATATTCTGAGGATGGTATCGGACTCAAGTGAGAACCTAAGGAAGATGTTGCTCACTTAATGCTCAGTGAGTTCCTGGTGAAGCCCTCTGACCATAGATTAGATGGAAACCCCACAGTAAGAACTTGTAGGATGCTGGAACCACTGTCGCCAAGCCCAGGCCATGCTGCTTCTATTCGCCCGTCGCACCCCATCGTGCACTAGCGGTCTCAAAAGATTCAAAGTCCAAGATGGCAACCCTCAAGGACCAGCTGATTGTGAATCTTCTTAAGGAAGAACAGGTCCCCCAGAACAAGATTACGGTTGTTGGGGTTGGTGCTGTTGGCATGGCTTGTGTCATCAGTATCTTAACGAAGGACTTGGCGGATGAGCTTGCCCTTGTTGACGTCATGGAAGACAAACTAAAGGGCGAGATGATGGACCTCCAGCATGGCAGCCTCTTCCTTAGAACACCAAAAATTGTCTCCAGCAAAGACTATTGTGTAACTGCAAACTCCAAGCTGGTCATCATCACAGCCAGGGCACGTCAGCAAGAAGGAGAGAGCCGACTCAATCTGGTCCAGCGAAATGTGAACATCCTCAAGTTCATCATTCCAAACATTGTGAAGTACAGTCCACACTGCAAGCTGCTTATTGTCTCAAATCCAGTGGATATCTTGATCTATGTGGCTTGGAAAATCAGTGGCTTTCCTAAAAGCCGAGTTATTGGAAGTGGTTGCAATCTGGATTCCGCTCGGTTCCATTACCTGATGGGAGAAAGGCTGGGGGTTCACCCGCTGAGCTGTCACGGCTGGGTCCTGGGAGAACATGGCGACTCCAGTGTGCCTGTGTGGAGTGGTGTGAACATTGCCAGCGTCTCCCTGAAGTCTCTGAACCCAGAACTGGGCACTGATGCAGACAAGGAGCAGTGGAAGGAGGTTCACAAGCAGGTGGTGGACAGTGCCTATGAGGTGATCAAGCTGAAAGGTTANACATCCTGGGCCATTGGCCTNTCTGTGGCAGACTTGGCCNAGAGCATAATGAAGAACCTGAGGNNGGTGCATCCCATTTCCACCATNATTAAGGGTCTCTATGGAATCAATGAGGATGTCTTCCTCAGTGTCCCATGTATCCTGGGACAAAATGGAATCTCGGATGTTGTGAAGGTGACACTGACTCCTGAGGAAGAAGCCCACCTGAAGAAGAGTGCACATAGCCTCTGGGGAATTCAGAAGGAGCTGCAGTTCTAAAGTCTTCCCAGTGTCCTAGCTCTTCACTGTCCAGGCTGCAGCAAGCTTTCTATCTAGGCAGACCACACCCTTCTCATCAGAGCTGTGGTCGGTACAGTGGTGTTGAGGTGGTGTGGGGAAACATCTCAGTTCCCACAGCTCTGCCCTGCTGCCATGTGGTACTTGTGTGGTGGTAACCTGCTTAGTGTGACAGTCCCACTGTCTCCAAGACACACTGCTAACTGTGCAGGCTTCAATTACCCTGTGAGCCTGCTGCATTGCTGCCCTGTGCACCCTCACCAAACATGCCTAGGCCAACGAGTTCCCAGTTAGTCATAATCTGGCTCCAGCGTGTACGTCCATTATGCATATCTTGTGCATAAATGTTGTACAGGATATTTTATTATTATGTGTGTCTGTAGTGTGCTTTGCAATATTATGTGAGATGTAAGATCTGCATATGGATGATGGAACCAACCACTCAAGTGTCATGCCAATGAGAACACCAAATAAACCTTGAACAGTGAAAAAAAAAAAAAAAAAAAGAACTTGTGGGAAAACATAGAGGCCAAATAGAATGTGACAGAATCATAGACTACTGAATCTTGGAAAGGCTTTAGACTCCAGTGAGAATCTTGAGAATGCCTTGGGTATCAGTGAAAACCTGTGAAAGCCTTAGATCCTAGTGAGACCAAACAAAGGCCTCAGGCTCCACTAAGAACCTGAAGCAGACCTTCAATTCTACTCTGAAATTCAAGAAGACCTTGAATTTCTAAGGTGCTCTGTGAGTACCTCAGAAAGATCTTAAGCCCCATTCAGACCCTTAGACTTTAGACCCCAGTGAGACCTAGTGAAGATTTTCACACTCAGTGTGTAACAGGACCCCAGCGTTTAGTAGTTCCACAGACCTTAGCACAACTGTAGAGAGCATGTAAATGAGGAGCTCAGGACTGAGTTGGATGCTACTGCAATGAGCAGCCAGCTCATGTGAGCTGTGTGGAGCAGATGAGAATGAGGTGCTGACCCATGATGTGACACTAGAGTGTGATTGGCTAGCATGTGACTGCCCCCTTGTACCTAATAAAAGCAGAGGCCCACAGCAGGAAAAGGGGGATTATCAACACTTTGAAGCCAACTGCTTCTTAAAGCTATAGGAAGAGCTGAATTGCAGGGAAACCCATGAAAGACTGGTTGAAACTCCTGGTGAAAATGGCAGATAAATGATTGGAAAAAGTAATTTAAAAAGCAAAAAACAAAGAACCAAATCACTTTGAGTGGTATATAAAAAAAACTATTAAAGCTCTATACTCCATAGCATATATGATAACACCAGAATGAAGAAACTAAATAGTAGCTCTAATGCCATGAAAGTGAGTCCAGATGGCACAGATCCCACAGAGAAGAAATGGCTTGGAACAAAGAATAATGCAAAAAGGAAAGCTGAGTATAAAGATGTGAGGAACCTCTAACAAATCCACAAGTAGCACAGCCACTGCTAGAGCACAGAGCTAGTAAAGAAGTTCCAACAATACTGATGAAAACTGTCGTGGAGATAAAGACAGTCTAATGTGCAAAAGGCTAGCCACTAATGTAAGTAAGAAATGGGGTGTGGGGCAAGCAATCCCTTTAAAGGTGCTGTCATAACCCAGGGTCCAGGAAAGACAGCCTTATCCCTCCCAGTGACATCTTCCAAGGTTAACACACCTAGAGGATTCACAGTATTTGGTAACAATGATTAAGAGCAGCTTAATAAATAGAAGTTAGACCATGCACCCCTCAAGAAATAAGTCAGTTGAGACAAGAATGTGCCCAGAACAGAATGAAGGATGCATCCTATATGATAAAGCTCTGAGAAAAGAGGCAGAAACAGTAATGCTGTCAGAATTAGAGATGAGGAAAATTAAGAATACAGTAGAAAACATAGCAGTGTATGAAGCTTTAGAGCAAATCCTAGACACTGCTCAAGGCAATGTACACCCTGTCTTGGACTGGATAACCGTCACCTGAGGTTAAGCATTTCCCTCTTTAAACCTTACAGAGTTTGAAGCAGCCACAAAATGGAATAGTTTCCAAGAGTCCATTCAGCTCGTGAGAAAATTAGGGGTACTGTGGTTTATATATAGCAAAGTAGCTATATCATAGGAGACACTACCACACATGAGAATTAATTTGCAAGACCACTTCATAATGGCATAGCAGTTTCTAAGGTAATTGATTTCTTTAAAGGATTCAGGGAATCAGACTGAGAAAAATATATAATTAAATGTAAGAAGGAAGCCATTTAAATTAAGAACACAGATTTTCAGGTCATTCACAAATATTAGACCCTTTCACAAAAAACCTGGAATGCTATTTGTAAACAGAACGTCAGAAAGATACACAAAATAGGATTTAAAAGGAATAAACCTAAGCCTTTTTAGGGACCAGAAGGCCACCACAAAGGTGTCCACACACACAAAGGAACAATTAGCACCCAGCAAGTAGAAGGCAAACACATACACCCTTCATCAGGAATCATGATAGGTGCCAATATGACCAATGTATTTTGTTGCCCCTAAAAATTAAAAATGAGATAAAGGTTAATGAGATAAATGTTAATGAGATAGATGGTTAATTGATACATGCAGTGATGTTAATATATACACAGGACTATGAGACACTATACCAAGTAAGAAAAAAATGATTATAGAAGAGTGGCAGGAAAACCCATAGCACCCATATGTAAATTAGAATTAATAGTATGTGATAAAATAATTCCCTTGGATTTTGCATGTTGTAGAGTACCTTAAATATTTTAGACTTCCCAGTAATCTTGAAAGTTTTCCCTAATTTTCTAAATCTTAAAAAAGTTTGCTAAAGCAAAATGCATTTTATCGGAAGTAAAAGTAGAACCTGTAAGGCTATCAACAACTAAACCTGTTGTGGAAAACTCCAACCCCAATAAGCCTGTTCAAGGAAAACACAACTCAATTAGTATGAATAGTAGCTGTGCCTAGGGGCTGATCTACCACCACACTACACTACTATATTCTCCATCTATGAAATCCCTTGGTACTTGTGGTTCCTTCAGGCCACATGCTTCTGCTCCAACTTCCTTTCACCTCCTCTTTGTTTGTCCCCCTCTCTCTCTCCTCTCGCCTCCCTCCTTCTTCCTCTCCCCCCTTCTCTAAAACTTCCAGCTCCACCTTTTCCTTCCACTGCCCAATCACAGGCTTTAGCCTTTATTTTTACCAGTTAAACACAGGGCGAAGGTTCACATGAAATCATCTGATTACTTGATTCACTCCTTGTCTAAGGCAGCCCCTCTGAGAGAAGCAGAATTAGCATCAAAATACAAACAGCACCAGGGCAATCTACAACATTTCCTCCATTCTGTCCAATTAAAAGGCTCTTTTCTCTCAGATATAAATTGAGCACAACTACTACCATTCTGCAATTTATAAAGTATAAGATACACTTAACACCCAGTCTATCTATTTTGTCGATCAAGTAAAGCACTCTACCATCTATCCTAACTTAAAAGGCTTACAATTCTACCCCTGAATTACGTCATGATTTTAGGTTGTATACCATCTGAAAACCATCCTCTCAAGTCTATATCATCTTTCTCAATGCTAAACAGCTTGGGTTGGCTATGAGACTACAACCAGTCTTCAAACCTGTCAGAAATCTGAGAATGACTAATATTAATGAAAATATAAGGAACACAAAACATAGCTTCTAAGACTTAGCCAATTTATAGAGACTGCTGATCACCAAGACAGTCCCTCATTCCTCAAAACGTTGGAGCATCAGTCTTCAGCCTTCTGGCCCTGGATCATCTGACAGACCTTTTTAAAACAGAATTTTGAAGAACTGATTACCCTGTCTTGGCAGAGATTATCAGTTGACTATTGTGCATAATGTATCCTTTTTCTGGACAGTATTTTGTCTGTAGATGAATTGAGGCAATTCTTGCCTAGTGACTGTCTAGACACAACTGGAGCAACTCCATTGATGCTCAATTTTTTCTTTGAATACAAGAAAGGGGTGCTATCAGGAGCAGACATGACTCTAATCAAATGATCTTTAATAAAGAAATGGCCATAAACATCATATTGTGTGGACTTCTTGCCTTTGAAGACTATCTATTTACACAAATCATTTCTGAACTGTTAAGCCTTTACTACTCTCAGCCATTTCTAATGGAAATATCTCAAAACACCCTTTTAATTAACTCAGAACCATGAATTTGCTATCTGGCCCATAACTCATATTGCTTAATCATCTAAAAACAATTTGTAATAGCAATTATAGAAGGACTGGATCTAAGCCTTGTATTCTTTTTTTTTTCTAATTAATACAATCAATGACAACTTTATTCAGTATTCTTTAGTAGCATGAAGATCACTATACCCCCAACCCACAGAAGCAGCAGCCTAGAAGCACCCCGTTGGGAGTCCCCCCACCCTGTTAACCTTTGTGCTTCCTCCTGGCCCACACCTGTCTCCAGCCCTCTCTGATTCGTCCATTGAAGGTATTAAGTTCCCTTTCTTTTGGAGCATATTCAGTAGATGCCTTTTTCCTCTTTGAAGCAGAGCTTGGGTTTATACTCTCCTTCCCCATGCACAGACTTCCAGACTACAGTGCCCTTCCGGACCGCCTTTCTGAGGACACACTGAGGACACACTGCTGCTGCTGTCTCTTGCCACTCCAGTCTCTGGTCTTCCCATACCCTAGGAACATTGCTCCACCTCCTCCACAGTGAAGGCTCTGTCTCCATGATGGCATTCGTTAAAAACCTGAGCCTTTGTGAAGATCCACTCCTATTGGCTGTTATAGTTTGCATTTAAAAACATTCATGAAACACAAATTCTTGTGATTTACAAATAAAAGGTAGTGAAAACCATGGTCTAAGTCCCCACCTGAGCCTTGCTACTGGCCACGCATATCTGATCTACCTGTGAACCTGGGCAGTTGTGCTGGAAATTATAAACCTCAATAATAAAAACACCATAAAGTATTAGTGACAGGCTTCTTTAAATCATTACTGCAAAACATAATGCTATAATAAGTTAGAACTGCAGTTGTCAAAACCAGCAGATTCAAGAGGGAATTCAATACAAAAATCTGAATTTGGAAAAACTCCTTGAATGGTAACTGTCATTTTTTCATATTTTATCCTTTGCTTTTTCACGTAATCTAATGTAATACAATTATTAACCCTTTGTTGTGATGTTTCTTATTAAGAAGGAAGAAATAAAAAACAATTTGAAAACTCTTAACAGTCCAAAACATTCATGTGACTAACCCTCTTATATGAAGTTAATATGCTGGGATACAAACGAAGAGTCCTGTTATTTAAGCTCTCATATTTAACACATTAATGGATTAAAAGAAGTTACTTAGTTATAAATAACTATTATTTCTTAGTTATGGATATCCTTTCAACTTTTTCTCTTTTTTTCTTGTTTGTCCCATAAGTTATATTTCTTTATTATTATTATTATTATTATTATTATTATTATTATTATTATTATTATTATT
>NC_034590.1:112040550-112054438 GCF_900095145.1 Mus pahari | reverse complement strand
TGCCTCCTGGCTGAAGATGTAGGCCCCAAACAGGGCCTGTCCCAGAAGATGTGTTGCCTCTGCAGTTTATTCACTAGTCACTGAGGGACCCTGGACACAATATGACTCTCTCACCTGCTCTGGCAGAAAGACCCCTCATAGGTGGCCACCTTTCCTCTGGCGAGGAAGGTGCCCAAATTTCTGGAGCCCAAAACAGGGTCTGTCCCAGAAGTTAGGTTGCTTCTGTCTGTACAGAAGCTGTGTAGCTTCTGCGGTCCACACTCTCGCCAGGGCAGACTGGAGCCTAAGCGAACTGGAGCAAAGATGGCTCTCCTGCCAGCTCAGGCCTTGATACTCCTCCCGGGAGGACATCCCTCCTTGGGCAGGAAAGGTGCCTGGTGACTGGACCTAGAAATGGGATCTTTCCCAGAAGCTGTGTCACTTCTGCAGGCCGCCCTCTCCCTGGCAGTGCACGGGAGCAAAGATGGCTCTCCTTCTGGCTTAGGCCTTGAGACTCCTCCCGGGCGGACACCCCTCCTCGGGCCAGAAAGGTGCTGGATGACTGGAGCCAGAAACGGGATCTTTCCCAGAAGCTGTGTCACTTCTGCAGGCTGCCCCTAAGCCTTGTATTCTTAAATGTGTAGTATAGGCACGATGCCTATATGAGAGTAACTATTAATCCTAATTTTTATACCAATAAAGAAATTCATTCCAATTAAAATCTTAAATTTGTAACAAATTCTGTACCAATGTAAGAGATTACAACTTCAACTTTGCATCAATTATAAAGATTTCTACCAATGTAAGATACAAGAATACAATGTTTTGTTTAAGAGTAAATTTGACAAACAATCCCTATTTTTCTATTTCTCTAATTGTTGAATCTCATTTTTCCTTTTAGTATCAATTGAGAGACCTTATTTTATACCCTAGATAATTAATAGATTCCCCTCTTTGTATTTTCTCAGGGGCAATTTACAATCCCCAGCAAGGCAAGGTTTTTTTACTTCATCAAACACTCATTCCAGGATATTTATATCTGGATCAGCCAATAGGATGTCATCCATATAATGATAAATAATGGATTGGAGAAATTGTTTATGAATCATCTCCAATGGCTGTTCTACAAAATATTGACACAAGGTAGGGCTATTCCTTGTGGCAAGATTTTCCAATGATATCTTTTTACTGGGCAACCTCTAATGAAGATCAATCACTATGATAGGCCATTCCTTAGGCAATAAGGAAGGCAATGGGATTCCAGGCTCCAAGGAACCCATTAGCTGAATAATCTTATTAATCACTCTGAGATCTGTCAATATCCTCCATTTGCCAGATTTTTAAATGACAAATACTGGAAAATTCCAAGAGCTGGTAGACTCCTCTATATGCTGAGCCTCCATCAGCTCCTGGACTAGCTATTCTAATGCCTGTAGTTTTTCTTTTGTCATAAACCACTGAGCAATATAAATGGGTTGGTCAGTCAACCACCTTAGTGGTTAGGCTGTTGGTGTCTTATCAGCAGTGGCTCCTTGGGGTAGAGCTAAATTGTCAGCCTATGCTATATCTTGTTTATGGACAGCTTGGACCGTCTGTTACTTCCTTTGATAATGTTCCCTAAATAATTTAAAATTTTATTAGGAGCCTGACTGGTTTCGTAGCCAGACACTGAAACTGTGGGGATATTAATATGTGTTTTCCACTACTGTAATAGATCTCTTCCCCATAAGTTAATGGCTATATCAGCCACATGTGGCCTCAATTTTCCAACCTGATCTTCTGGTCCTGTACATTTAAGCCATCTGGTGCTTTGCTTTATTTGGGATAAAGTCCCAACTTCTTCAAATTGGATGTCTACTTCTTGAAGTGGCCAACTTGCAGATCAAGATTTTGCATAGATAATGGTGACACCTGCTCCACTGTTGACCATTCCTTCAATTTCAATATTGTTTATTATTCTTAGTTTTGGCCTTTGATCCTCTACAGAAGTTTGCCAAATTATTCATTTTTGACTTCCTTATATGTTTTTTGTATTGTCTATAAAACTTGCCTCAGCTTTGTTATCTGGTCTTACAACATCTGTTTGTTTGTTTTTTTTTTTTTTTTTTTTTTTGAAGCAGTGGTGTTTAATTGTCCTGATGAAGAGAAGACCCCCTGTCTGGCATTGAGGCATGCAAGAGGCCCCCCTGGGAGTTCTTTGGTAGGGTGTTGCCCCATTTGTCTGTTGTTGCTGTACATTCCCTAGTCAAATGTCAGCCTTTGCCACATCTTTAACATATTCCAGAAGGCATAGGTCCCCTATTAGGATTACTTTGGTTTTTCCTGCAGTTATTTCTGAAATGACCCTACTCATCACAATTAAAACATTTGAAATCTTGGGTCATCTCTGGGTGTCTAGTTGCAGCTTCTCCTATTACAGTAATATCAGGTGAACAAGGTTTAACATCAACTGTATGTCTAATCCACTCACCTATTGATGTTGGCCTTGCCCTCAGTGGTCTAATTACTTCCTTGCATTCAGCATTCACATTTTCAAAGGCTAAAGACTCAATTATTACCTTTCTTGCTGCTGAATCTGATATACTCCTTTCCACTGCTGAGGTTAGCCTTTGCAAAAAATCAGAGAAGGTTTCTTTTGGACCGTACATGATTTGAGTAGGTGGTTCAAGTCTTTCCCCTGATACTGTGACTTTGTCGAAGGCCTTTAAGGCTGACAATCAACACAATGCCAGAGTTTCTTCGTCATATACAGCCTGCACCTCTACCTTGGCAAAGCATCCTTCACAAGCAGCTGATCTGTGGAAATCTCTCTACCCCTACTCTATTTTGTTGTGCTATCTCCTTTGCCTTGTCTCTCCACCATAAGAACCATTTTAAATTTGCTGCAGGTTCTAGTATTGCTTTTTCCATATCCTTCCAGTCTTGGGGGATTACCCTATTTTTAATAGTCCGAGAAGTCAGGATTTGTTTTACAAATGGCAAATGTATTCCAAAATTAGTGACATTTTCCTTAAGTTTTTCAATTAGAAGACATCCATAGGTTGCCATTCGAATTCTTGATAACCCTCATCATCTGGAGGTCTTTGTTGCATATTAACCAGATAGACTAAAGTTTGTTTTCTAATAACCTTTGGTTGGTTTTCTCTAATTTTATTTTCTGTCTCTACCTGAGTATTTTCCTTAATTGAAATTTTAAATTCCTCCCTTAAGGTCTATATCCATGCTTCATATTTCTCCTGTTGTTGCTCCTCCTGTTCCTTGAGTTTGATATTCTCTTTTCAAGGTTCTGCCTCCACATTTTAATTTTTTCATATTGCAATTCTGATACTCTGTTGTTCATTTTATTTTGATTGATTAATTTAAAAAGGTCATTCTCCAAGTCTTGCTTCCAATCCTCATTATCTTCTCTTTGCTGCTCAGAATGATCTGTGAGCTGTTATATCCTTTGTTCTATCATCTTTTCCATCTCCTGTCTCCAACCTTCATTTTCATCTTTCTGTCTCTTATTCTGTAATTTCCTGGGTCTTCAATTCTAGTGTTTTCTCTAGGCTGTGTTACTAAATCTTAAATTTCTCTTTCTGTTGTTCATGCCCCTCTATAATTTCCTGTATCATCTATTCTAGGCCCCGCTTCCATAATCTTAGCTTCTCGTTATGTTTTAATTCTGATATTTCAGCATCTGCCTTATTTTGATGTACTAGCTTTAATAAATTACACTCTAGACTATGCTTCCAAATTTTAGCTCTACCTCCTTGCTGTTCAGTCTGATCTGTGAATTGTTGAATCCTGTTTTCTAGCATTTCTTCCAACTCCTTTCTCCAACCTTTATTCTCCTCTTTCTGTTGCTTATCGTGACCTTAAAATCCTGAACCTTTAGTTCTAATGTTTGCTCTAGGCCATGTTGCCAAGTCTTAAGCGTATCTCTCTGTTGCTCAGACTCATCTATGAATTTCTGAAGTTTCTGTTCTAGCATCTCTTCCAGCTTTTGTCTCCAGCCTTTATTCTTCTCTTTATGTTATTTATTTTGACTAATGAAATCCTGAATCCTTAGTTCTAGTGTTGCCTCTAGACTTTGCTTCCAAATTTTATCTCTATTTCCTTGCTGTTCAGTCTGATCTATGAATTGTTGAATCATTTTTGCTAGCATCTCTTTGAGCTCCTGTCTCCAGCCTTTATTCTTCTCTTTCTGTTGCTTATTTTGACCTATAAAATCCTGAACCTTTAGTTCTAGTGTTTCCTCTAGGCCATGTTGCTAAGTCTTAAGCTTATCTCTCTATTGCTCAGTCTTATCTATGACTTTCTGAAGTTTCTGTTCTAGCATCTCTTCCAGCTTCTGTCTCCAGCCTTTATTCTCTTCTTTCTGTTGCTTATTTTGAGTTGTGGAATCCTGTGCCTTCAGTTCTACTGTTACCTGTAAACTCTTTTCTAAAGCAAGGCGTTTCTTTATCTAGGGCCCTGACTTTTTAGAAGACATAGTGAATCAAGAAGATAAATATTAGCAGGGCATGGTGGCGCACGCCTTTAATTCCAGCACTCAGGAGGCAGAGGCAGGCAGGTTTCTGAGTTCGGGGTCAGCCTGGTCTACAAAGTGAGTTCCAGGACAGCCAGAGCTACACAGAGAAACCCTGTCTTGAAAAAAAAAAAAAAAAAAAAAAAAAAAAGATAAATATTTCAATACCAGTAAATGGCAAGGTGTCTATTACCTTTAAATCTATCCCTATCAAAGCATTCAAAATATCATCCCATAAAGCCCAAAAGATATTTTTGTGTTTCTCATCTTTAAGTATCAAAAGTTATATATCTCTCTTTATTATCAATGTATTGCCTGATCTGCAGCCCTTTGTACCTTTTGTCTCCCTCTGCTGTTTGACTCAGAACACTGCATTCCTCTCCAATTCTTTTATTCACAGGGAGGTGCTGAGTGCAGAAAGACTGAGGCATCTGTGCTTCTGTTTGGGCTGCAGCTGGCGGCTTGTGCTTGTGTGTTGATCTCAGGAAGCCTGCAGAGCAAACAAGAAGTCCGGAGAGCCAGTCTGGCTGTCCCTGTCCTGTGTAAACAGTGGGGATATGGGGAAGTGAGCACAGAAAGGCCCCATCAGATTACCTGTGTCTGCCCAAAAAGTTCCTCACAGGCAGTTGTGCTCCAGGTCCCAGTCCCTCTCTGGGAGTCCTACATGACACTGCCCAAGTACAGCTGCATGCTGGGGTGCTCTGCCTGGCCTTAGCTTTCTGCCTGGGGGTTAGGGGAAGGAGCCTCTCTGCAGTTCTCTGTAGGCCCCTTGGACCCACTCTGCTTTCAATCTACATTGCTGCAGCTTAGATTGCTGCCCCAGCTGTGTATTCAGGAGTGGAAGGAGGGGCAGTGAATTTTTTTCCCAGGTTAGTTGAGTTCTAATCAATACAATGGGCACCAATTTGTTGCAGTAAACTCCAACCCCAATAAGCCCATGCAAGGAAAACACAACTCAATTAATATCAATATTAGCTGTGTGCCTAGATTAGGCAGATCTACCACTACAATACTATATTCCCCATCTATGAAATCCCTTTATACCTGCAGTTCCTTAAGGCTATGTGCTTCTGCTCCATCTTCCTTCTACCTCTTATTCTTCAGCCCCCCTCTCTTTCCTTCCTCTGTTTGTCTCCCTCCTTCCTCTCCCTCCCTCTCTAAAACTTCCAGCTCCACCTTTCTCTTCCATGGCTCAATCACAGGCTTTAGCCATTATTTTACCAGTTAAAAATGGAGAGAAGGTTCACATGAAGTCACCTGAGTACGTGATTCACTCCTCACCTGAGGCTGCCCCTCTGAAGGAAGTGGAATTAGCATCAAAATACAATCAGCACCAAGACAATCCACAACATAAACCCTCATTTCTGTTAAAAATACCCAATTAAAGGAGGAAATGGTGAGATATCTGAAACCATTAAATTACTCCTAAGGAAGGAGTAATTAAACTAACTCAAAACTTCCATTTCAACAATCAACTTTGGCCAGTTTTTAAACTAAATGGTAAATGGTGAATGACAGTAGCTCAAAGGAAAATTAATGAATTGTCCCCTAATCTGCCAGGACAATTACCAGATGTAGAAGATATTTTCATGGGGATTAAGAAAGCGTGATCAAAATGGTTGGCAACTATAGATATGTCAGACATGTTCTTTGGCATGCTACTATACCCATAAAGCAAAAAACACACCACATTCACTTGGCAAGGAAGACAGTAGCAATTTTTAAGAATAACACAAGGATAAATAACTAGTACAATCATTGCCCACATACATTCTAAGATGGTCACTGGATAAGGTCATTCCAGCACCTAATTCTGTCATATATTCATGTGTTGATGACTTTTCGACAATAGGACAAGAAAAGGAAAATATACAGAAAACAGACCAAACCATACAAGTACTGACAGGTGATGGTTGGACCATCAATAATGATAAGGCATCAGGACCAGATAGATACAAAGGTCAAGTTCTTGGGTGTAATGTGGTCTACTGCAGGACCAAGTCATAGGTAAGTTAAAACAACTTAAAACACCAACCAATAAAACAGAGGTACAACATCTTATAGGATTATTTGGATGTTGGAGACAAACATAGCATATTTACAAGTCATTCTACAACCCTTATATAATATTTCAAGCAATGCAAGTGATTTCATTTGGGATAAGTCCCAAGGAAAAGCTGTAAAAACAATACTGGAATATATAAAGGAATATTCTAAACTTTAATATATCCAACCAGATGATATAGTATATTTAGATATACTTGAAACTGGAATATCTTTGTCAAAAGAAATGGTAAAGAATGGCCAGTAGGGTTCTATTGTAAATGCTTCCCATGGTTGGAAAACAAATACTCTATCTGAGAAAACAATTTGTACAGGATAAGAGGCCTTTAAAACTTGCCAGAGAATGCTTCAAAACAAGCAAATAATACTCAGAACCACCATCACGATCCTAGATTGAATCAAGGCACCAGAGGAAGCATGGGCCTGACCAATCCATGGAAGGGAAAGCCCTACAATGGAAGTGGTACTTAGCAGAGCTCCTTCACTCTGGTACCCTGTCTGCAAAGAGGTCTGTGTCAAATGCACTGGAGTCAATACTTTAGACCAACTGCCCTATGACTCCACAGGAATTATCAATCATCCCAAATACCACCCCTTCCCAGAAACAGGACTACTAGGGGATTGGGGAATAGGAGAGTACCAGCCTTCCCTGGTTAATGCCTGGTTTATGGATGGCTCTGCAACCAGTAAAGAGAATATGATCTTGTGAAAGGTGGCAGCCTAAAGAATGGTGATTACAGATCAATCATTATGATAGGCCATTCCTTAGCCAACAAAGAAGGCAATGGGATTCCAGGCTGCAGGGAACCCATTGGCTGCCCATTATTAATTGCTCTGAGATTTGTCAACATCCTCCATTTTGCCAAGACTTTTTTTTAATGACAAGTAATGGGAAATTCCAAGGGCTGGTAGACTCCTCTATATGCTGAGTCTCCAGCTGTTCTTGGACTAGCTATTCTAGTGCCTGTGGTTTTTCTTTTGTCAGAGACCATTCATTGATCCAAATGGGTTGGTCAGTTAACTACCTTAGTAAGGCTGTTGGTGTTTTAACAATAGTGGCTCCTTGATGTAAAGTTGAATTGTCAGCCCCTGCTGCATCTTATTTATGGACAAACTGGACGGTCCATAACTGTCTTTGATAACATTCCTTAACTAATTTTTTTTTTAAATTAAGAGTCTGACTGGTTTTGTGGCCAGCCTCTGAAACTGAGGGGATATTAATTTGTGTTTTACACTGTTGTAACAGATTTCTTCCCCATAAGTTTATAGTTGTACCAACCAAGTACAGCCTTAATTTTCCTATCTGATCCTCAGGCCCTGTACAATTAAGCCATTTGGTGCTTTACTTTCTTTAGGATAAAGTACCAACTCCTTGAAATTGGATATCTATTTCTTGAAATGGCCAAGTTGCAGGCCAAGATTTTGGAGCGATAATGGTGACATCTACTCCAGTGTCGACCATTCCTTCAATTTCAGTATTGTTTACTAATATACTAAGCTTGGGACTTTGATAGAAGTTTGCCAAAATATTTGTTTTGTGTCCCCTTTCAGGTTTTTTTTAAATTGTTTGTAGAATTTGCCTTGACCTTGTTATCTGGTTTCACAACTTCTGTTTTCAGAGCAGTGGTGTTTAATTGTCTCGAGGAAGAGAACTCTCCCTGTCTGCCATCGGGATCTGCAAGAAGCTCTCCTGGGAGTTTTTTGATAAAGTGTCACCCCATTTGTCTGTTGTTGCTCCACATTCCCTAGTCCAATGTCAGCCTTTGCCTCATTTTTTTTTACATATTCCAGAAGGCATAGGCTTCCCTTTTGGGATTAATTTAGTTTTCTCTGTAGTTTATTCTGAAATGACCTTGCTCACCACAATTAAGACACTTAAAATTTTTGGTCATCTCAAGGAGTCTAGTGGCAGCTTCTCCTATTAATGTCGTATCAGGTGAATGAAGTCTAACATATATCAACTGAATATATTCAACCCACTCATCTCTTGATGCTGCCCTTGCCCTCAATGGGCTGATGACTTCCTTGGATTTGGCATTCCCATTTTCAAAAGCTAAAGACTCAATTAGTGCTTTTCTTGTTAATGGATCTGATATACTCCTTTCTACAGAGGAAGTCAACCTTTGCAAAAAGTCAGAGAATATTTCCTTTGGACCTTACATGACTTGAGAAAATGGTTCAAGTCTTTTTCCTGTTTCTGTAACATTGTCCCAAGCATTTAAGGCTGCCAAGTGGCACAAGGTCAAGGTTTCTCTACCATATATAGCCTGCACTTCTAACTCAGCAAAACAATCTTCCCCCAGCAGCTGATCATTAGAAATCTCTCTACTCCTGGCTCTATTTTGTCCTGCTTTCTCCTTCACCTCTATTCTCCACCATGAGAACTATTGTAAATGCAACACAGGTTCTGGTATTGCTTTTGCCATATCCTTCCAGTCTTGGGGGGATATTCTATTTTTAATAGCCCAAGAAGTCAAGATTTCCTTTACAAACAGCGAATGCATTCCAACATTAGTGACACTTTACTTAAATTTTCTCGGTTCTAACATATCCATGGGTTGCCATTCAAGTTCCTGATAACCCTGTGGATGATCACAGTCTGGAGGGCTTTGTTTTATACTAACCAGATAAACTAAAGTTTGTTTTCTAACAACCTTTGGTTGGTTTTCTCTAATTTTATCATCTTTCTCCACTTGAGTATTTTTCCTATTTGATGTTTTAAGTTCCTCCCTTGAGTTCTGTGCCCATGCTTCGTATCTAACCCTTTTGTTGTTCCTCCTGTTCCATAAGTTCCTGTATTCTCTGTTCAAGGTTCTGCTTCCACATTTTAATTTTTCTTTATATTTTAATTCTGATATTCTGAGGTGTATTTTATTTTGATTGATTAATTTTAAAAGGTTCTCCTCCAAGTCTTGCTTCCCAGTCTCATTATTTTCCTTCTGCCACTCAGTCTGATCTGTGAGCGGCTTCATCCTTTGTTCTAGCATCTTTTCCAGCTCCTGTCTCCAACTTTCATTTTCTTCTCTCTGTTGCTTGTTATGACCTATACATTCCTTTGTGTCTTTAGTTCTAGTATCTCCTCTAGGCCATGTTGCCAAGCCTTAAATTTCTCTTTCTGTTGTTCATGCTGCTCTATAAATTCATGTATCTTCTGTTCTAGGCCCTGCTTCCATAATTTTAATTTCTATTTTTTGTTGAAATTCTGATATTGTAGCATCTAGCTTATTTTTATTTACTAGCTTTAGTAAATTGTCCTCTAGACTCTGCTTTCAAATTTTATTGCTATCTCTTTGGTGTCCAGTCTGATCTATGAATTCTGTATCTTTTGTTTGAGTATCTTTTCCAGTTCCTGTATACAACCTTAATTTTCTTTTCTCTGTCACTTATCTTGACTTATAAATTCCTGTACCTCGAGTTACAGTGTTTCCTCTAATCCCTTTTCTAAGGCTTTTTTAAAAAAACAAAATCCTAGACCCCTGTCTTTTGAGGAAACATGATAAACCAAGAAAGATAGTAAAAATTGTAATGATAACTGGTAACATGCCAATTTTCTTTAAATCCATCCCTGTCAAACCATTCAAAATATCATCCCATAAAACCCAGCTTTAAGTATCTTAAAATATTATATAATATCAGTTTACAATTCTTATTACCTGATTCAGATCTTCTTGTACCTCTGTCTCCCTCTGCTGTTCAACTCGGGACACTGCAGTTCACTTCTGGGCTGTCCTGTCTTTGTTTGTTTGGGTCATGGTTGCTGATCTCTGGTTGTAGAGCAGATCTGTCTGTCCTGAGCCTGTTTAAACCTGGTGGGGAACGGGGAAGCAAGCACAAGAGGGCTCTCTGGTGCAGAGATGCCCAGATCAACCCACTGTGTCTTCGAGAAAGCTACCTCACAGGCAGTCGCAACCCAGGGTCCCTGGTCCCTCCCCAAGGCTCCAGGAACCCAAACCATGTTGGACACCCATGCTGCCCAAGTCCCACCTAGGGCTGGGATGCTGCCCTGGCTGCCTGGGGCTTTGGGAGGAAGCCTCTCAGCAGCTCTCTATAGACCCCCTCAGTCCCACTCAGCGTTCAATCCACACACTGCTGCAGCCATAGATCATAGCCCCAGCCATTTATACTGGGCATAGAGGACTTTTATCTCAGGTTAGTTGGATTCTAAGCCTAACATAGGGGTCTCCAATTTGTTGCAGTAGCTTCCAACCCCATAAGCCCTTATAAAAAACACACAATTCAGTTATTATATTTATAAGCTATATGCCTACATTGGGCAGATCTAGTTCTGTACTAATTCCCCAGCTATGAGATCCTTTGCTACTTGCAGTTTCTCCTGGCCACATGGTTTTTTACTCCATCTTCCTTTTTCCTTCTCTTCCTCTGTCCTCTCTCCTTCTCTTTTTACTCCTTTTACCTGTCCCCACTCTCCAAGAAATCTCATGCCATCTTTTCCTTCCACTGCCCAATCACAGCTGCTAGCCTCTATTTGACGAATTAAAATTGGGGAAAGGTTCACATGAGATCACCTGAGTATGTGATTGACTGCTCATGGGGGGAGTAGGGCATGTCCCTCTTAAAGAAGCAGAATTAACATCAGAATACAAATGACATCAGGACAACCCACAACAGACTTCCATTCTCCTGCTGCTTCTCCTCCACCTCCATCAGCCTCTTGAACCTTTCAGGTAAGCTTCCCTTTTCCTACCCATCTTCCCTGATGGCTGAGCCATCTGGTCCAAGCCAAGCTGCCCTGAGCATCCTGCCATCCCATGGGGACATCCATCTTTCTGCCATCTTTCTGCCCACCTTCATCAGACCTGGGTCTCCTGAACCATACAGAACTGCAGGTCTGGAACAATATAGTCCAAGAATAACTATCAAAAACCTGCCACAACAGGACCATCCAGGTTCACCCCCGACTCAACCCCCAATAGCTTCTACGAAAACATCCAGGGACCAAAACCATCTAGATGGCTAAAACCCCTTGAAATAACACATTCAACAGGATCTGGAACAATATTACACCTCCAAAGAAGAGCTACCCCACTACAACAAGGCATGGATACCCTAACATAACTGAAACACACACACACACACACACACACACACACACACACACACACACACAAAATGACCTTAAATCCAATCTTATAAAGATGACAAAGGCCTTTAAGGAGGAAATGAATAAATTCCTTAAACACATACAGGAAAACACAATTCAACAGGCGAAGGAAATAAATAAAACCATGCAAGGCCTGAAAGTGGAAATAGAAGCAATAACAAAAAATATAAGCTGAGGAAATCCTGGAGATCAAAAGCCTGGGGAAGAGAACAGGAACAGCAGATACTGTTGGGGTCTCCCACCTCCTTGTTGCTGCCATGCCTACCTTGCTGTTACACTAATCACTCTTCTTCAAAACACCACCCCCCTACAGGCACTGAGACCCACTAGAGAGTTGCTGTGTCTCCACTGCCTACCAAGAGGACCCCCCCCCCGGATCTCCCAGAATGCAGCATCCTTGGACTGCCTACGCCAACAGACGTTCGTCCCTGCCTTGATCCTTAGACCCGCCTACGATCAGACTCGCCGCAGGCAACTTCAAAAACTGAGGAGGGGGCTGGGAATCTTTCCATGTTATTTTAACGGAAAAATGTTATTTAAACTTTGGAGCCTCGAACAGAAAATTTTGTCCTGGCTTCCATTTTCCTCTCGCACCCTCCATTTCAGCCAGCCCGCCTCTCAGGATGAACCCAGACCGGATTAAAGTGAGTTTTGTCAGAAACTCACAGCTGGTGCCCAATGGACTGGACCTGATCACGGTGGGAACGAACTGAGCTGCCTTTGTGAAGCTTCACGTAAAAGAGTAAGAGAGTATCGTATTGTGCTCCCCCCCAGGAAGCAGGTAAATTGTTACAGGCATGATACAGGTTAGGTTGGTACGGTGTTAACCCGACATCTGTACTGCCTAGGTTGGCAGCATGAAATGGAATTAGAAAAATTCAGGCATGTCTATGTCCGCAGTCCTCGAGAACTGCATCAGGTGAGAGGAATTGGGTTTAAAAAAAAAAAAGTCTCTAGGCATGTTTATGTCCGCAGCCCTCTGCTGGTCATGGTTTAAAGAGTAAATAGATGTTAAAATATTCTCCTGGAGATAGACCAAAGTCCAGAGACGTCTGGTTTTCGCTCTGGACTCCTACAGGAAAAGTTTGATACCTTCTGTGTATTGTCTATGTCTGGTGCACCAATTGTCCACGTGTCAAGTCATGTGTGTTCTTGTTTCATTGTCTGAATGAGTGACTGTTCTGTGTTCCATGTCTAAAAGTACTAAAAAGGTGGCTAAAACCTTGCCTGCTGACACAGCCTTGGCTTGTAGCTTAGCCAGGAATCAAACACAGCAGGAGGGCCCCTGCAAAAAAACTGCCTTTAAAAGTGCCTTTAAACTCTGAATTTTAAAGCAGAAAAAGCTGATAGTCAGTTTATTCCTAAAAATTTCTCATAACAAGTGTTTTTAGCAAGTGACAAGTGCCTTTATTTGTAATATAGCTAAACAACGTAAAATTCTGTGGTCTAAATTTATAATTCGTGTAGCCGCTTCATTTGAGTTTTTGACTTGTTTTAAAGGTATAAAAAATGCTCTGCATGGCTTAAGTTATTGACGTTCATTAAAGGTTATAACATTGGTTACAAACGGTTAGCTTTGAAATGGTAATTTAGGGTTGGAGTCATTTTAAACACGTGGCATAGCAGGCCAAAAAACTAGGCCTCTGAAAAACTTCTAATTGAGATATATTTAACACGACTCCTTCCTAAAAAGTAGGCTTAAAAATAAGACATGCACTCATGGGTTTACTTTGGCAGCCAAACTTTGTGATGTAATAGTGATGTTTCCACCATTACTTTCAAAGATGATAAGGTGTTTTAAAATTGGGTTTTGCCTTCCCACGTGGGGAGGACAAAGCTCAAAACAGCCTTGGTCAGGCCTGTGTGGCTTTTCCTTTGTTTCACAAACCACGCCTAAGGAAGTTCTTGTGGCCTCACCCCCTGCCTTCAGGGAGACTGCCCACGTGTTACTCATAATAAAGATTTAATTCAAAATTTATGAGGTCGATCAGGCATTACAAGATGGCTTGCCTACTTCATATAAAATTATTAAAGAGTTTGTTTTTTCCTTGATAATTGTTAAGGGTTTGCTTCTGGTAAATTGGTTATCACTAAAAAGTTTTGCCTCTGAGTATAGCTTATACAGCTTACATTATATAAAAATAATTTTTATTGTCTCTGCTTTAGTACAATAAGCTAAGAGTTAAATTTTTCAGCGTGGTAAGTATTAGCTA
>NC_034590.1:112016747-112038735 GCF_900095145.1 Mus pahari | reverse complement strand
AAGTATACGTTAACCATTGCTTATGTTAAAAATTCTTTATATGTTTGGTGTTCTAAATTAATTTAATACAGATATTGAAACTGGCTATAACAATCAAGTATTTCAAATGTACCCATGTCACTGAGACTTTTTATAAGTCTCAAGACAAGGTACTGCTAAACTTTAAAAACTTTTTCCTTTTAACAAAGAAAGGGAGGAATTATCCCTGTACACATCATTTAAATCTCATTTTTATTTTAAAATTTTAAAATTTGAATGTCAAACTTACTAAATGCCTTATAGCATCCTAAAACTCGACATACTCATGTCTAGGCAAAATAAAAAGGATCTACTTATTGACTTATGGCTTAATACTAATCAGCTACCCTTATGGGGTAGAGAAAAAGCTTGTGTTTTCTCCACAGAATGCTGCNAAGTATGACAACTTGCAAAAAGGTTTGTATGCCAAGCTGACCTGTGAGTTAGCTGAGTAACAGTGGGTACAATAAAACTGATTTGAAATTATATTTTTAACACTCCCTTGCTTGCCTGTCTTGGTCCAAAATTGGACAAGCTAAGCTGCCTTGTTTCAAGCCTTTAACTTTTAAAATAAGAACATTAGAAACTGTGAAATCTGACTTATAAAGATCAGTCTTAGGAGGAGTTATAATAATTCCCCTCCTTCCTCCATTGTGATCAATTACTCTAAATTCAATCTTAGACTGGTCTAGTAATAATTCCAATATTTATAAAGATAGCTAAAAATCTTTATTAACTAAGCAGAGTTAAATCTAGCTCAGCCTCCTCTTGTAAGGAGCTCACAGCAGTTCTGTAATTCTCAAGCCGCCCCTTCCCCCACACACCTAGAGGCTATTGTCTGAACCTGGGAGTTGCTGATTTGCAACTGAATAAAGTACCTGGCCATTCCCAAAAAAAGTTTATTATCCTGTTACTATTCAACTGTTTGGCTTTTGTTTTCAAGCATGTCAACTACACCCGGACAGGAAGGTGTGCAGCCAGTGTTATTCAGATTCATCTTCCTATATGGAGTGGTGACAAAAACCCTTCAGCATCTAAACATATATATTGTGGTTTGGTCTGATTTTTTTTTTTTAATAAATAAATTAGAGGCCAAGGTCAACGCCCTTAAAAAGTAGTGCTGGCATTAGGGCAAGATGTTAAAAATATCATGGTTAGGCTAGCTACTAAGTGTCATGCTTCCTTCCATTCTGTTTGTGCCTCACCATTACCTTATAATGCAACAATTGACTGTGAATAGACTAAAGCTCAATTGCGGGGAGTTTAGAGAGATACTAATATCGCTCATGACTTGGTTCAGTTAAAGGCATAAAATTTCAGATATTAGCAAAAGTCATTTGGACAATTAAAACATTGATTTGGCTACATTCTAAAAACTTCGGCTAAAACTAAAATTATAGGGAGAAATTGCCACCGCCACTCTAGTAGTGACTCACATCAGGCCTAAAAACCTAGAGGAGTCCTGAGGAAAAAGTCTCAAAAGAGACTCAGCCTCCTAGAGTCCTGGCATTTCCAATCATATATTACACAAATCCTATCTGCATGTTAATAATGCCTCTGGCAGAGCCAAGCCCAGGACATAGCTTAGAGTAAAATACCTGTGGAAGTTATGTTCATATTCTAGTATTTACCAAGGCCTAGAAAATAGGGGAATTGTGCTATTGCCTTGGCAGAAACACCCAAACCAGGTTTTTCTGCTGGGCCCAAAGGAATCAGCATAATTGAAGATTTACTAAAGGACTCCTGGTGGTGAAATTAAATTCTGACTAGCCTTGCACCAGGCTTCCTCCTAGCTGCCTGGTCCCACCCCTAGACTATAGATCAGTTCAGAAAAATCTGTGTCAGGTGTGGCCACCAGCCACCACAGTTCCTGGGCAGGACGATAGAGCATAAATATATTTTGTGCCAGTCCAGCAAAATTTTGTTTAAATATTAAGGGCAGAAATGTTGGGGTCTCCCACCTCCTTGTTGCTGCCATGCCTACCTTGCTGTTACACTAATCACTCTTCTTCAAAACACCAGCCCCCTACAGGCGCTGAGACCCAGTAGAAAGTTGCTGGGTCTCCACTGCCTACCAAGAGGACCCCCCCGGATCTCCCAGAATGCAGCATCCTTGGACTGCCTACGCCAACAGACGTTCGTCCCTGCCTCGATCCTTAGACCTCTCTACGATCAGACCGCCAGACCGCTGCCGGCAACTTCAAAGACCGAGGAGGGAGCTGGGACTCTTTCCATGTTATTTAACGGAGTTCGGTTATTAAACTTTGGAGCCTCGAACAGAAAATTTTGTCCTGGCTTCCATTTTCCTCTCGCACATTCCATTTCAGCCAACCCACCTCTCAGGATGAACCCAGACCGTATTAAAGTGAGTTTTGTCAGAAACTCATAAGATACAAGCACCAATAGAGTACAGGAGATGGAAGAGGGAATCTCAGGCCTAGAAGATACAATAGAAGAAATTGATACATTGCCCTGGCCCGCGGGACACTTTATTTCATGGTCCTTGAGGGGGATCACAAACCTAGAGAGAAATGGGAATAAAGAAAGAGATGAAGACCATGCATGTTTGTCATAGTCTCCTTTACTAAGGGGAGATGCTCAGGTTAAATACAATTTGGAGAGGGGTNATCNAANGTATACAGTGAGAGAAATAATTGGGAAGAGTTATTTGCAAGTCTAATACATTTAGTGATTCATCTAGGGTCCTTGGCGCCACTGCCCTGGGACATAGGGCAGCTTATCTAAGAATCCTATCTCGGGGTCCGGATCCTCCTAACAGTTCAAGGTGACAGTTCTGGGCAGCTCGGGAATGTGAGAAGACTCCCTCAGTCCTTGATGTCTGTTTAGGTCTTGCTGGTTTCCAGGAGTGGCCTTGCAGAGAGAGAGGGGGAAGGGCTCTTGACAAAGAACTATGTGGCTCTTAGCTGCGTACTGTGAAAACACCTGGGCTGCGGGGTGCCCTGGGTGTAAGATGCCTGGGCTGCAGGATGCCCGAGATGTAAGATGCCTGGGCTTTCTCAACCTGGTCTCTGACAATACATCAGTCAAATAAAATGTTAAAGCTAAGAAATTTCTGACACAAACCATCCAGGAAATCTGGGATACCAGGAAAAGATCTAACTTAAGAATAATAGAAATAAAAGAAGGTAAAGAGTCCCATCTCCATGGCCCAGAAAATATACTCAACAAAATCGTAGAAGAAAACTTTCCTGACTTAAAGATAAAGGTGCCTACAAACACATAAGAAGCTTATAAAACACCAAGACTGGACCAAAAAGAAAATCCTCCCAGCACATAATAATCAAAACACAAAAATCTATAGAACAAAGAAAGAATATTAAAAGCATTAAGGAAAAAAGGCCAGGTAACATACAAAAGTAGACCTATCAGAATTATACCTGGGTTTTCAATGGATACTCTAAAAACTAGAAGGGCCTAGACAAATATCCAGCAACCTCTAAAAAAACAAAACCACAGATGCCAAACTAGACTATATCCAGCAAAGCTCTTAATCACCATAGAGCAAGAAAACAAGACATTTCAAAGACACAGAAATAAAGCCACACACCTATAGACGCTTCATTTTTGATAAGGAAGCCAAAAAGTACAGAATAGTCATGATATAACCCACAGATGGTAAGAAGTTTAACAAGAAGGAAGGCTCAAGTGAGGATGGTTTAATCCCACTTAGAAGGGGAAACAAAATAATCACAGAGGGAGAGGGAAGGAAGGGTCTAGGTGGGAGAGAGGAGGAGGAAGAGAAAATGGGGGCAGGATCAGGTATGGAGGGAGACAGGAAAGAAGATCGAAGGACCAGGAAAATGAATGAAAATAGGCTGCTGCAGAGGAGGTGGGGGCTATAGAATGTCCCAGAGGCATGGAGTGTGAGAGCCTCCCATGACTCAAAGAGGATGACTTTTGATGAAATGACCAACAGTGGGAAGATAGTCTCCTGAAGAGACCACCTCCAGTAGATAGACAGGGCCCCCAATAGAGGGTTGGGGGTCACCAACCTACCTTCAAATTTTGACCCAGTATTGTTCCTGTCTAAAAGAAATGCAGAGGAGACTGGAGAGATGCCTCAACAGTTAAGAGCACTAACTGCTCTTCTAGAGGTCCTGAGTCCAATTCCCCAAAACACATGGTGGCTCACAACCATCTGTAATGGGATTCGATGCCCTCTTCTGGTGTGTCTGAAGAGAGAGTCGGTGTACTCACATACCTAAATAAATAAATCTTTCTAGAAAAAAAAAGAAAGAAAGAAATGCAGAGACAAAAATGGAGCAGTGATTGAAGGAAAGCCTATCCAGGGATCAGCTCAACTTGAGACCTAACCCTGACATTATTATTGATGCCATATTTTGCTTGTAGACAGAAGTCTAGCATGACTATCTTCTGAGAGGCTCTACCAGCAACTGACTAAGACAGATGCAGATACTTACAGACAACCATTGGACTGAGGCCTGGGATCCCTATGAAACAGTTAGGGAAAGGACTGTAGGAGCTGATGCGAATGTTGGCACCATAGGAAGACCAACACTGTCAACTAACCTGGAACCCTGGGAGCTCCCAGAGACTAAGCCACCTATCAAAGAGCATACATGGGCTGGTCCACCCCCCCACACACACACATGTAGCACAGGACTGCCTTGTCTTGCCTCAGTGAGAGAGGATGCACTTAATCCTGTAAAAACTTCATGCCCTCAGGGAAGGGTGGAGTGGGTGAGTGAGGGGGTGGCTGGATGGGTTGGGGCGCACCCCCTCAGAAGCAAAGGGGATAGGGAATGAGGTAAAGAAGTATTGGAGGGGAGACCAGGAAAGGGGGCAACATTTGGAATGTAAATAAATAATACAATCTGAAAAAAGAAAAATGAAAGTATCTTCAACAAATGGTGCTGGACTCACTTGATGTCTACATGTAGACAAATGAAAATAGACCATACTTATCACCCTGCAAAAAACTCAAGTCCAGGTGAATCAAGGACCACAACATAAAACTGGATACACTAAATTTCAAAGAAGAGAAAGTGGAAAATACCCACACAGGTACAGGAGACAAGTTCCTTTACAGAACACCAATGGCCCAGGCTCTAAGATCAACAATTGATTAAAAGAGACCTCATGAAACTATAAAACTTTTGTAAGACAAAGGACACTGTCAGTAGGACCAATCAGCACCCCCACAGATTAGAAAATGATCTTACATCTGGCAGACGACTAATATGCAAATTTTACAAAGAACTCAAAAGTTAGACACCAACAACCCAAATAATACAGTTTTAAAATGGGGTATGGTACTAAACAGAATTCTCAACAGAAGAATCTTGAATGGCCAAGAAGCACTTAAATGTTCAAAGTCCTTAGTCATCAGGGAAATGCAAGTCAAACAGCTATGAGGTTCCATCTTATACCCATCAAAATGGCTAAGATCTAAAACTTAGAGGTAACACATGCTGGCAAGGATGTGGAGCAAGGGGAACACTCCATCAGTGCTGTTGGGAGTACACACTTGTACAGCCACTTTGAACATCAATTTCTCAGAGAACTGGGAATATTTCTATCTCAAGACCCAGCTATACCACTCCTGGGCTTATGGCAAAAAGATGTTCCAATATTCCACAAAGCCACTTGCTCAATTATGTTCACAGCAGCTTTATTCATAATATTCAGAAACTGGAAACAACCTAGATGTCCCTCAACTGAAGAGTGGACAAAGAAAACGTGGTACATCTACAAAATGGAATACTATTTAGTTACTAAAAACTAACATTGGGGCTGGAGAGATGGCTCAGTGGTTAAGAGCACTGACTGCTCTTCCAGAGGTCCTGCGTTCAATTCCCAGCAACCACATGGTGGCTCACAATCATCTATAATGGTATCTGATGCCCTCTTCTGGTGTGTCTGAAGACAGTAACAGTGTACTCCTATACATTAAATGAATAAATAAATCTTTATTTTAAAAAAAATGATATCATGAACTTTGCAGGCATTCAGGTGGAACTGGAGAATATCATCCTGAGTGATGTAACCCAGTCCCAAAAGGATATGCATGGCATATATTCAGATATTAGCCATAAAATACAGGTACCATGTTATACTCGGACAGACCCAAAGAAGCTAAACAAGAAGGAAACCCCAGTGAGGCAGACTATAAAAGCCAACCAAAGGTTATTAGAAAACAAGCTTTTGTTTATCCATTTAGTATTCAACAAAGACCTCCAGACGATGATCATCCACAGGGATATCAGGAACTCGAATGGCAGGCAACCCATTGGATGCGTTAGAACTGAGAAAATTTAAGGAAAATGTCACTAATTTTGGCGTGCATTCACCATTTGTAAACAAACAGTGACTTCTTTGGACATTAAAATAGAATAATCCAAGACTGGAAGGATATGGCAAAAGCAATCTAGAACCTGTGTCACATTTACAATGGTTCTCATGGTGGAGAGAAAAGGTGAAGGAGATAGCATGACAAGATAGAACCAGTTGGTAGAAAGGGAATAAAATCGTCATAAGAGGCAGATGGAGGGAAGGAACTTAGAGAGAGGGGGTATGGGGAACGGAATGGGGAATTCAGGATCCGGTGTGGGGAAGGGCAAGAGAGATGGCTATATGGCCATTTTTAAAATGAATGGAAATCTGCAACTGATGTGGATGGGGGGAGCATTTTTTGGGGAGGAGACAGAGACCTTAGATAAGGGAGGTACCCAAGAATCAATGGAGTGATCTTAGTTGTAACTCATTACATTGAGACTATGGAACCTGAAGAGGGGATCTCCTGTAGCCCTACAAGGAACCCCAGTGGATCGATAGAGACACCAACCCACCCACAAAACTTTCAACCCAAATTTTATCTTGTCTGCTCCCTCCCTGTGCCTAAATTATTTGTAGACAGGTAGCAGGACAACCAATAACCTGTCCAACTTAAGAACTGGTGCCCATCTTATTGCTTAGAACCCAACTAGTCTGAGATTAAAAAGTCCACTGCCCCACCCCCAAATAAAAGGCTGAGAAGATCTAAAGCTGCAGCAGTGTGTAGATTAAAAGCTGACTGGGTCTGAAAGGTCTACAGAGAGCCACAGAGAGGCTCCCTCCTCAAACCCCCAGCAGACAGCTACAGCCAGGGGCAGCACACCAGCCTGGAACTGGACTTGAGGAGAGCCAGTGTTGATTCCCAAAGATGGAAGGGGGACCCTGGAGCGCAACTGACTGCAAGGTAGTTTTCTGGCAGACACAGTGAGCTGATTGGGGCATTTACTCCCGAGGGAGCCTTTCCCTGTTTGCTCCCCCATAAGCCCCTAGTCTACACAGGACACCTGATTGCCAGGCCCGCTCTCCGGACTGCTTGTGCTGCAGGCTACCTGATATCAGCGCACATGCTGCCAGCTGCAACCCCAACAAGACAGAGCCAGCTCAGAAGCACAGAAGCTGCAGGTCTTTCTACAGTCAGCCCCTCCCTGCCAACAAAAGAATCCGAGAGGATGGCAGTGTCCTGAATTGAACAGCAGAGGGAGACAAAGGTACAAAGGGCTCTGGAACAGGTAAGAAAAATTATAAATTGATAATAAAGATATATATATATATACATATACATATATATTCATATATATGATACTTAAAGATGAGAAATACAATAAATTCCACCGTTGGGATTTATGGAATATTTTGAATGGTTTGACAGGGATGGATTTAAAGGAAATAGACACTTTGTCATTTAACATTAGTGCAATATTTATTCTCTTGATTTACTATGTCTTCTCAAAGACTGGGCCCTAGATAAAACATTACATGCTATAGAAAAGGGATTAGAGCAGGCACTAGAGAAGTTCATAGATGAGACAGTGAGGAATTCCTTAAGCTCCAGTGAGAACTTGTAGGTTTTATGGCACAGTGAGAACCTGTGGGAAACCTAAGACATCAATGTGACTAGAAAAGACTTTAGGTCCAAATGAGAACATGGAGAGGGTCTTTAGGTCCAGCAAAAATTTGTAAAATGATTTATGCCCACTGGAGAAATTTTATAATGTTTAAAACCTCATTGAGAAATTTTAGAAGTTTTAGTCTCCTGTAAGAAACTGAGATACCAGTATGGATCTGAAAAAGCCTAAGGCCCAGTGAGAAAATGAGAAAGGCCTTAGGCATCAAAGAACATTCAAGGAAGGTCATAGATTACAGTATGCATCTTAAAAGGCTCTTAAATCTTGGTCAGAACCTAAATAAAGTTTGAGCTTCAGTGAGGACCTAGGAAAGGTCATAACTAAGATGTTGGAGAACATCTATTGGAGTGGAACCTTGGGAAGGCCTTAAACCACATGGAGAGCCTGCAGAATGTTTTAGGTCACAGTGAGAATGTAAGGAAGGCCTTCAGACCCAATAAAACCCACTGAAGATCTTACAAAACCTGTGAGAATTTGAGCAAGACTCGGAGTAATGCATTTTAGGCTCCAGTGAAAAATTAAGACCCAGTGAGAACATAGGGAAGGCCTGGAGCCCCAGTGATTTCCTGGTAAGACTGTTGAAAACCTGGGAAAACCCTGGACACTGATGATACATTTGGAAAGGCCTGGTACCCCAGTAACATTCTGAGGAAGCTTTGAATCTTAGTGAACATGGGAAAATCCTTAAGCCCTATTGAGACTCTGAGGAATGCCTTAAGCTCCGTGATGTTTTGTCCAGGAATAGAAACCCTGACTAAGACCAGTTGGTCCCAGCATAGTGGAGAATTTCTGTGACAACCTGACCATGTTTTGGGGAGGACTGTGGAAGGACTTTGAAACTTTGGGCTAGAAGATCCATTCGGTGTTAAGAGCTTGTGGGATGTTGTGTAGGAGCTTGGAAGATAATGTTGAGAACAGTGCAGAAGATGGAGGCCTGGCTTGTGAAGTTTCAGAGGGAAGATTAAAGACTCTTATTAGGGCCGTTGCTATTTTGATTGTGAAAAGTCTGTAGTTCTGGTTAGCTGGAGCTAAAGAATCAGCTGTGATTAACAAGATACCAGAACTCCTAAAGCAAAACCTTTGCATTACTGATTAGTTGGAGCTAAGAAATTAGCAGTGATTAAGAAGAGACCAGCATCATTGAGGTGACATCTTCTGGGAAGTGTTTTCTGAGAGCACAGAGGCTGTGTTCCAGAGATAGGGAAGGTTGTACCTTGTGCTGTGGCTGGACTTGGTAATATGTAAGAGTCACCCCAGTGGTACTGGTTTTGAAGGCATGAAGGGGTCCTGAAGACCAGCTGAGGCTCAGCACTGTCAGAGTTCATGGAAGGCCATTGGTAAAGGTACAGCCTCAGTTGCAATTGATGGCTCAGGACTGAAGGGGTCATGCAAAAGAGTTGAGGCCTGGCACCATGAAGAGAGCCTATGAGAGGCTGTTGGTAAAGCCTAGTTACAGCTGAAGACAGCAGTGTTTTGGAGATGCCAGTACCATGAGATGGCCACCAAGAATAGCAGCAGCAGTGCAGTACAGGCAGCTGGAGCCTAGAAGACAAGGTGTATGCTACAAAGGGCAGAACTGGAGAAGTGACCCAAGTCCTTGGAGGAATCTAGAAGGTCGTGAGTGGATCCCAGACATTAGATGGTTGGAGTTTGATTTTGCTTTTGATTGTGACTGTGACCTGATATGTTTCTCTCTTGAGAAACACAGTTAAGTGACTTTGAATTTTTAAAAGATACTGGATATTTTAAAGGGATTGAACTTTTAATATGTAAAGACTGTGGGACTTTTAAAGTTATTTAGATCTTGGGGATGAATAAGAAAGTAAAGGTTGAGGCTTAATAGCGATGTTTTGTGTGTTAAGTTGACAAGGGGTCAATTGTACTGGCTGGTTTTGTGTGTCAACTTGACACAGGCTGAAGTTATCACAGAGAAAGGGGTTTCAGTTGAGGAAATGTCTCCATGAGATCCTGCTGTAAGGCATTTTCTCAATTAGTGATCAAGTGGGGAGGGCCCCTTGTGGGTGGTACCATCTCTGGGCTGGTAGTCTTGGGTTCTATAAGAAAGCAAGCTGAGCAAGCCAGGGGAAGCAAGCCAGTAAGTAACATCCCTCCATGGCCTCTGCATTAGCTCCTGCTTTCTCACCTGCTTGAGTTCCAGTCCTGACTTCTTTTGGTAATGAACATCAGTGTGGAAGTATAAGCTAAATAAACCCTTTCCTCCCCCAACTTGTTTCTTGGTCATGATGTTTTGTATAGGAATAGGAACCGTGACTAAGACAGGCCCCATTAAGGACCTGTGGAATGCCTTAGCCTCTACCAGTAAGATCTCAGGACAGGTTTTAAGACCCTCTGAGAATATAAATACAGCTTTAAATTCCACTGACAACTTGGGAAGCCCTCAGGCCCCAGTGCCAACCTGCAGAAACCCTAAGACAATACGAGAATCAGGGAAAATATTAGGCTCCAGGAACAACCTTGGAAGGCTATTGATCCAGTGAGAATCTCAGGAAAACTTAAGCCTTGAGTCTTTTAGGAATGCTTTAGATTGTAGTTGGAATGTTTAAAAAAAAAGCCTTAAATGTTTTTAGTCTCTAGTAGGAACTTAGGAAAGGCAGAAGGGCCTCAATGAGACTTTAGAGAAGGCCCATTGAATATATGTTGAATATTTAGACCACAGTAAAAACATGGATCTTCAGACACAGTATAAATCTGGTGAAGGCCTTCTAGAGCCTGTTAGAACTTGAGAAAAATTTTAGGCCCAATTATAACACTGGGTTTAGGCTTCAGTGAGAACCTAGGCAAAGGTTCAAGACCTAGTAATGTGGAAAGGCCTTAATACCCCATGAGAACATGCAGACACTTTTAGGCCACAGTAAGAACATTGGAAAGGTCTTCAGCTGACGAGATGGCTCAGTGGGTAAGAGCACTGACTGCTCTTCCAAAGGTCCTGAGTTCAAATCCCAGCAGCCACATGGTGGCTCACCACCACCCATAATGAGATCTGATGCCCTCTTCTGATGTGTCTGAAGTCAGCTACAGTGTACTTACAGTGTATAACAATAAACAAATCTTAAAAAAAAACTGAAAGGTCTTCAGACAAAGGAAAGCCTATTGAAAACTTTATGAAACTCGTGAGAATATGGGAAATTTTTAGACCCAAGCTAGACCCTGTATAAGGCTTTAGACCCCAGTAATAACATGGGGGAAGGACTTAAGTGACTATGTGGGAAGGCCTTAGGCCATAATGGAAAACTGAGGAAGGCATTAGACACCAGTGAGAGTCTAGAAAGGTCTTAGGCTCCAGTGATAACCTGGGAAGGCCTTAGACCCAAGTAATAAATGGTGAAGCCCTTATATTTCATCAAGTACCTGGAGAAAGCTTCAGGCCTCAGTGAGACTATAGAAGAGGCCTATGTCACAGTTAGACCCCAAAGTAAACCTTAAGCTCAAGTAATAACCTGTAGAACGCAGAAGACCTCAAGGAGAGTTTGTAGAAGGCCTTAGAGCTCAGTAAGAACAGAAGGCCTTTAGCCCCAGATGAGAATCTGTTGAAAGTTTTGGGCCACAGTGAGAGAGAGCATAAGGGAAGTGTTCAAACACAGGGAAAACCTGGTGGAATTTCTTCTTCTAGAGCCTGTGAGAACTTGGGAAAATTATTAGACCCAAATGAAGCCCTAGGTTTAGGTTCCAATGAGAATCTAAGCAAGACGTTAATACCAAGTGACATATTGGGAAGGCTTTAGGCCCAAGTGAGAATCTATAGAAGTTTAAGGATCCAGGGAGAACCAGGGAGAGGCCTAAGGTTTGAGTTAGATTTTAGAGAATCACAGAGAGAACCTGGAAAAGGTTTTAAGCCTGAATGAGAACATGTAGAATATTTTTAGGTAACAATAAGAACATGGAAGAAAGGCTTTCACAGTAAAAACCTATTAAAGGCCTTATAGAACCAGTGAGAACTTTAGAAATTTTAGGACCAATGGGAACCTATAAGATCCGGTGAGAACATGAGGAAAGGCCCATACAACAATGAGGATGACCTGGGAAGGTCTTTGATGCCAATAAGACTCTAAGAAGATCTTAAGTCCCAGTGAAAGAAATTGGGAAGTATTAGGCAATTACAACTAGGGAAAGACCTTAGGCTCCAGTCTAAACAAGGGGAAACTTTAAGATCCAGTGAGAACATGAGAAAGACCTTAGGCTGCATTGAGACTATGGGGGAAGGCATTTAGATCAAGTGAAACCCTATAGAATTTAGGCTAGAGGAAGATCCTGAGGAAGGCCTAAGGCCTCAATGTGACTAGAGAGTACTTTAGATCCCAATGAAAACATGGACAAAGCCATTAGGCCCAGTGAGAACCTGAAGAAAATTTTAGGCCCCAGGGAGGATCTGTAGAAGTTTTTAGGCCAAGTGAGAAACTGGGGAAAGTTGTTGGATCCAGACAGAACCTGATCAAGGTTTTAAGATACACTGAGAATATTCGGAAGGCCTTAGCCACATGGACAACCTGGGAAGGGTTAGTCCTCACTGAAAACCTGCAGAAACCCTTTGATACCAGTGAAAATCTGGAAAAGCCTTAGGCTCCAGTGATAACATGTGGACATGTAGGCCCTAGTGAGAAACTCAGGAAGCTCTCAGGCCTCACTCTTTCTGAAAAGAATTAGATTACAGTTAGAATCAGAAAAACTTAAGTCCAGGTGAGAGGTTTTAGGTTCCAATATGAACATGGGGAAGGCAGGAGGCTTCAAAGATACTTTCAAGAAGGCCTTGTATTCCATCGAGAATCTGGAGAAGTCCTTTAGCCATGTGAGAATCTGTAGTTTTTCAGCCACAAAGAAAACAGGGCAATTCTTCAGACCCAGTGAAAACCTGATAAAGGCTCTCTATAGACGATAAGAACTTGAAAAAATATTTAGGCCCTAGTGAGTGTTTGCTTTCTGACCCTGGGTCAAGGGACTGAGGTGCATAGTTTACATACCAAAGCAGACCTGGCCTCCAGGTTCTCCCAGCATCCCTCAGTCCCTACCTGGCATACCCTGCCCCTAGGCTGCTCTTCCCTATACAATCCAGACATTTTGGGCTCTCTCCTCTCACTGCGCTTTCGTGTGCCTTTTCTTTCTCTCCCTTCCCCCAACTCCCACAGCAACTCCCCTGGACTTAATCCTTGGTGCAGCTACCCAATAAAATTGCCTTTAAAATAACCTAATCTGGTTGAAATTGGCTCATTTCACCAGCAGTGAAGAAATAACCTAGCAACGAGAACCTGGGCAAGGCTTTGAGACCCAGTGAACAAGAAGCTGGGAAGGTCTTAGACCCCAGTAAGAACCAATAGAAGGCCTTAGGCCTCAATAAGCCTTTGTAGATAGCAGTGAGAGCCTGAAAAAGGACCTAAGCCCAAGAAAGAAACTTCAGAAAAATTTTTAGGTTCCTGAGAGAATTTAAAATCCAGTGAAAACAGGGGAAAGGCCATAGGCCTCATGATAACCTTGGAAAGACCTTAAGCCCCAGTGACATCCTGGAGAAGTTTTAATGATCGGACAGAACATGGGAAAACCCTTAGTACCATTGGAATCATGAGGAATGCTTTATAATATAGAGAGAAGTAGAGACCTTTTACACTGTAACCATTTTGTTTGTTTGTTTGTTTGTTTTTAGGTTTAACACTAAGTAGGCCTAAAGCCTCAGTATGACTAGAAAAGAACTTAGGTCAAAGTTAGAAAGTGGAGAATGCTTTTAGCCCCAGGGAGAAGTTGGTTTAAGTCCCATTGAAGACCTGAGAAACATTTTAAGCTCCAGTAAGTGTACCTTATAGGTTCAACGTTATTGTGATGGTGCACTGTATAAGATTGTCCTTGTATAATTCAAATGCTGATTTTTCTGTCCCCATATCTGATTGCAATCCGGAAATGACATTGTAATGCTTACTCAAATATCTCCTGCTTCAGTGTTGTGTAAACATTGCTCCCCATTTATTCTCTGATTTGTCAATAAAAGCTGATCAGCCAATGGCTGAGCAGAAGAGAAAATAGGGTTGAACTTTTGATCCAGGCCATGGAGAAGGAGAGAGAGGGAAGAGAAAGGATTTGGCCATGAGGAGAGGGTTCAGGAGATACCTGGAGCAGAAAGAACCAAGACCAATACTAAAATGCAGCTATCTCGGGGATTTTGGCTGGGAGACAGCCAAATTAGTATAGAGGATTAAAATAGATTAACACTGCTCAGCTATTGTGCTATAAAGCTTTATTAAATAAGTCTTACAGTCTCTGTCTCATTTATTTGGGAGGTCGTGGGGATCAAGAAAAAAAATCATCACTTTTAAAAGTGCCCTAACAGTACCTAAGAAGTTTAAAGACCCAGTGAGAATATAAATAATGCTTATACCCCCATTTAAAACCTGGGAATGAATTAGGCCCTAGGTCAAGGTTTTTGGACCCAGTCATAAACTAGGAAAAACTTATGCCCCAGTCAAAACCTTTTGAGAGCCATAGACAATGGTAATGATCTGGTAAAGCACAGTGAGAACTAGGGAAAGGCCTTAAGCCTTAAAGAGACTTTGGGGGACTGTCAACCAAGAAAAGGCCTCATTCCCCAGTGAGAAACTATAGAAATTTTAAGCTCAGATCATAGCTTAGTAAAGTCATAAGAACTTAATGAGACTTTAGGGGAGAACTTTGATGAAAGTGAGAATCTGGAGAAGACAGTAAGCCTCAGGGAGAACCTGCAGAAAGTTTAAGGCCACATTGAGAATGTGGAGGTCTTAAGACTAGTAAAAACCTATTAAGTGCCTTATAGAAAAGTGAGAATATGGGAAAATTGTTAGGCCCCTAAAACCTGTAGAATATTGTAGGCCCCAGATAGAACATGGGGAAAGATATTAGACCCAGAAAAGCTAATCTAAGTTCTTATAGAACCTGTGAGAACTTGGGGAAACTTTTAGGACCCAGTGAAACTCTAGGTAATGCCTTAGGATCCAGTGATAACCGGTGTTGCAGGATATTTGATCACACTGTGAACCCCGAGATTGTTAACTGTAAAAGCCTGTTTCTAGTATGCTATGGCTCAGCCTTTGATCCTAAAGCTTTCCCTTTACTGTAAACAAGTACTTGTGGTGTGGCTCAACCCTAGCACACACACCTTCAATCCAAGAGATAAATAAAGTCAAGCCTAGGTCAAGAGGCAAAACAAGCAACCAGAGAGTGAGGCACAGAGATTTGCTGCGAAGATATGAACACAGATAAACAGCCACGTGACAGAATGTAGGGTAGAGTAAAGGGGACATTTCAAGTTACATCTAGTCAGAGAAGAGCCTAGGTTTATTGCCAAGGTACTTGTAATTATATTTTGAATCTGAGTCTTATTTCTGGAAGCACAGGCCTGGGAGGAAGAATCAGGGCCTAACTTCAACAAAGGGTATTTAAGACAGTGTGGAGAGGAAAGTTTTTTTCCTTCTGGAACACTGGTGTACCTTTCTCCTTCTGGAACATCAGTGAAGAAGGGAGGTCAGCTGGGTGCTTTCTCTGCCTCTCTGAGTTAGCAGGCCTTCACCCCAGGATCTGACTCCTGCACCTTCATTTGGTAAAATTGAACTGCTGGAATTTTTATTTTTTGAAACAACGAACCTGTGCAAACTTTTAAGACACATTGAGAACATGGGTAAGGCCTTAGACACCAATGACAATCTGGGGTGTCCTTAGGCCCCAATGAGTAGAAGATTTTAATGAGAATTTGGAGAAGCCTTGGTCACATTAACAACCTGGGGGAGGCTTTATGACCTATTGAGAATTGATAGGTTTTTAAGCTCAAGTGAGAAACTGAGAAAGACATAAGACCTGGAGCATGCCTACAATTTCAGTGAGATCCTGAAGGCCTTTAACTCCAGTGAGAACTTTGAGTATGCTTGTGGCCTGAGTAAGTACATGGAGAAGGCCTTCAGACCTAGTAAAAATGTGTTATAGGTTTTATAAGACCTGAGAGAACTTAGAAAAAATTGTAGGCATCAGTGAGACTCTGGGAAAGTCTTAAACCCCGTTGATAACCTGGAGAATCCTCAGTCCCCAAAGAGATCTGGATAATCATTAATACCCAGTGAAGACCTGAGAAAGACCTTAGGCTTCATGAGATCCTAAGCAATGTCTTAATCCCCAACGAGAACCTTTAGAAAGTTTTTGGCCTGAGAGAAGACATCAATGAGAATTTGGAGAAAGCCTTAGAGCACAGTGAAAATCTTCAGATGCCTTAAGCCTGAATGATAACCTGGGGGAAGTTTAAAGCCACTGTGAATACATGCAAAAGGCCTTCACAAGGAGAGAAAATCTAAGGCCTTATAGCACCTGTGGCATTTGGGGGAAAGTTATAGCTACTTTCCGTAAGTACTGCTTTAGTCTACAGGAGAACATGGGCAAAACTTTAAGACCCAGTAAGAACATGAGGAAGATCTTAGGCATCAATTCCAACTTGGGAAGTACTTAGGCTCCAGTTAGAATAGGTAGAAGGTGTTTGGTCCAAGAGACAACTTTTGGTAGGCCTTAGAACACAGTGAAACTTGGAGAAGTAACCCAAAGTTTTAAGCCACAGTGAAAACATGGGGAGGATTTTAGATTCCAGTAACAATCTAAGAACACCCCAGTGAGAACATGCAGAGGCCTTTTAGACATCAGTGAGAATCTGCGAAGAACTTAGGGAAGGCTAGCAAGAACCTGAAGAAGCTTCAAGACCAAGTGAGAACATGAAAAAGACCTTAGGCCACATTGACTCCTTGCATAATGCTTTAAACTACAATAAACACTGTAGAAGGTATGAAGCCACAGAGAGAACCAGAGGAAATTCAGGATTCAATAATATTTTATGGAAGACCTTATTCCATAGTGGAAAACTGGAGAAGCCTTGAGTAATAATGTGAATCTAAAGTTTTAGGTTTAAGTGAGATTCTGAGAAAGATCTAGCTCCTCAATGAGATTTTAGAGAACACCATAGATCCCATTGAAAAGTAAGAGAATTCCTCTCACCCTAATGAGAACCTGTAGAAGATTGTAGGCTATGGTGATAACATGGAAGTCTTCAAATCTAGTGAAAAACCATTGAATGCCTTATACAACCTGTGAGAACTCCATACATTTTTAGGTCACAGTGAGAATTTATTAGCATCCACAGAGAACACGTGCAAGTCTTCTATATCCAGGGGAAACACAGAGAAGACTATAAACCTCTGTGACAGCCTGGGAAGTTTTTAGGGTCCTATGAGAACCTCTAGACAGTTTTAAGCCCGGGGGGGCACCAATGAAAGCCTGGGAAAGGCCCTAGTCCCCAGCAACAGCTAGTGAAACTATAAGGCCTAGTAAGAACATGGGGAAAATCCTTAGGCTCAGTTGAAACCCCGAGGAATGTCTTAAGCTCCAGTGAACACTTGTAGAAGGTTTTAGGGCACAGTGAGGACTCATGGAAAGCCTAAGACATTGATGTGACTACAGAAGACTTTAGTTTCAAACGAGAGCATAGAGAGGGCCTTTAGGTCCAGTGAGAAACGATAGCGTGTTTATGCCCAATGGAGAAACTTTAGAATGTTTGAAGCCTCACTGAGAAACTATAGAGGTTTCAGTCTCCTGTGATAAACTGAGTATAGACTAAGATGCCAATAAAGATCTAGAAAAGTCTATGACCAAATGAGAATCTCAGAAAGGTCTCAGTCCACAATGAGACTTTGGGAATGGTCTTAGATTGTAGTAAATACCTGTAGAAGGCCTCATTACCACTGAGAAGTGTTACAACGTTTTTTTGTTCCAGTGAAGACCTGGAGAGGGCCTTATGCCCCATTGAGATCCTTCAGAAAGTTTAGGTCACAGAGAAACCATCAAGAGCATCTGCAGAACCAGTACAAACCTATCAAAGGCCCTAGAGGATCTGTGAGAACATGAGCAAATGTTTAGGCCCAATGATACCCTGGGTAATGCTTTAGATCCCGGGAGATCCTTGGCAGGACATTAAGACCCTGAGAGAGGGGGTTAGATATATGACTCGGTGGTTAAGAGCACTGACTGTTCTTTCAGAGGTCCTGAGTTCAATTCCCAGCAACCACATGCTGCCTCACAACCATCTGTAGTGGGATCCCATGCCTTCTTTTGGTGTGTCTAAAGAGAGTGACAGTGTGCTCACATACTTAAAATAAGTAAATACATCTTTAAAAAAAAAACACAAAAAAACCTGTGAGGACATGTAGGAAACCTTAGACCCCAATGGCTACCAGGCAATGCCTTACACACAAGTGATGATCTGGTAAATCCTTAGGTACCACTGATAATCTGGGACAACCTAGGCTCCAGTTGTAACTTTGGATAGGAAAAAGGCCCAAGTCAGATCTGGGGATGCTTTCAGACACAGAGAAAACATGGGAGAGACATTAGGCCACATTGAGAAGGCCTAAGGCCTGAAGAAGGCCTTAAGCTCAAGTGAAAACGTGTACAAGATTTTGGACCAAAGGAACAACCTACAGAAGGCCTTTAACCTCAGTGTGACTTTGGAGATGGATTTGGGTCCAACTCAGAGCTAAGAGCAGGCTTTGTAATGCCAAAAATTAACCTGTAAGCCCAATTTGCCCAAAGGACCAGGTACCCTCCTGAAAGGCTTGATGTTGTAGTCCTTGGAAAATAACAAAACCTTATGGGAAAATATGGTGATTTATAGGTTATTCTCAGAAACCCCTGCAACATGTGTGCCAGGGCCATTTAGCTGGGAAATTTCAGGGAACAAGCCTGACCAAAGTCTCTCCCTTGGTGAGTATTTAATATATGATAAAGTCTCTCTCTTGGTGAGTATTTAATATATGATAAAGTCTCTCCCTTGGTGAGTATTTAATATATGATAAAGTCTCTCCCTTGGTGAGTATTTAATATATGATAAAGTCTCTCCCTTGGTGAGTATTTAATACATGATAAAGTCTCTCCCTTGGTGAGTATTTAATATATGATAAAGTCTCTCCCTTGGTGAGTATTTAATACATGATAAAGTCTCTCTCTTGGTGAGTATTTAATATATAATAAAGTCTCTCCCTTGGTGAGTATTTAATATATGATAAAGTCTCTCCCTTGGTGAGTATTTAATACATGATAAAGTCTCTCTCTTGGTGAGTATTTAATACATGATAAAGTCTCTCTCTTGGTGAGTATTTAATATATAATAAAGTCTCTCCCTTGGTGAGTATTTAATATATGATAAAGTCTCTCCCTTGGTGAGTATTTAATACATGATAAAGTCTCTCTCTTGGTGAGTATTTAATACATGATAAAGTCTCTCTCTTGGTGAGTATTTAATATATAATAAAGCTTGCTTTAAATTTAGCCCAAAATGGTGGAATTGGTTTTTCACTGGTGCATCTCGGGATTAACATTTAAAGGCCCCAGTTTTGCTCTTCACCTTGGGATCCCTGAGAAGTGGGTTACCTAGTGGTGAATGTACCCTGTGAAAGTTGACCCAAGTGACTCAAGGTCCCTGGGAAGTACTTTGCCCTGTGGACTGCCATGTTAAGATTATCTTGTGCACTTTGTAAAATTTGTCTTTGTATTATGCCAAGTGTTGATTTCTGTACCAACAGAATGCTGAGTGCTGTCTGGATTTTGGTATTGGCATTTTTATGAAGCATCGCCTGTCTCGGTGTTTCCTAAACATTCTTCTCCATCACCTTCTGATTAGTTTAAGAAAGAGCTGATGGCCTATTGCGGAGCAGGAGAGGAAAGATGGAACATCAGGAAAGAGAACGGAACTCTGGGAAAGAATCAGGTGGAGGGATTCACCAGTCACACACAGAGGAAAGAGCAGGTACCAGGACTGAAGGAGAGATAATGGGATGCATGACAGATCTTAGATAAACAGGTTAAGCTATACAAGCCAGTTGGGGACAAGCCTAAGCTAAGGCCCAAGCTTAACAAATAAAGTCTCTGTGTCATTCAGGGCAGTTGAGTCTGGAAGTGCCCTTGAGGGCTACACTTAGAGGACGTCAGCAAGCAGGTTTTTTCTTTTTTATGGAGTCCTCCTTTTTGGTAAGTCATAGAAGCCTTTTTATAGTTAGCATTTTGTGGCCATTTCCTGCCTGGTTTCTGGATTCTGGCTACAGGGTACTCCATCCAATGAATAGGGAGAACCTGATGTGGTTTGTACACCCCTGTTGAGGCCACAGAGACATCCTATGGTTATTTCTGGTTAATTGGAGAGTACAAACTTGGAGTCATGTGGACCTCCTGGTTAGAACCTGAGTGGTGATAATTCACCTACATAGGATGGAAGGTGTTCCCTCATGTCTCCTGGACCCCTGGCTCCTGTAGAAGTTACCGCCACCACAGCCCCCACAAGAGAAGCATGTGGCTAGTATCATGTGGGCTGCTTGGCCCCACCTTGCTCTCTCTCCTCGATCTCTTAAGTTTTTATGTTCCTTGCTCTCCCTCTTACTCTCTCCCTCTGACTCTAGCCTTTCTTCTCTCTTTTCCCCCTTCTCTTCTCTTGGCCATGGCCAGTCTCTCTCTCTCTCTTTTCTACCTTCTCTCTTTCCCCCTGCCTTTCTACAATAAAGCTCTAAAACCATAGACAATCTGTGTTCATCAAGGCCCGCTGTGCTTGGATGATGGGATAGGCTTTCTCCTAACGAGCGGTGCCTAATCTCCAGTCAGAAGGCCTTCCAGTGCTCTAGCCATGGACCAGACTTAGGACTCTCACCTGTGTGGGAACCTCTCTCCCTCTGCCCTTTCTCCCATATCTCCAAGGCCGAGAGTGTTGCCCCAGGACCCCTGGTATCGGGGGCTGCTCCTTCCCAACCCTACCCCTGTCGAGTAGGATCCAGTGGCTTCACACAGCCAGATGCCCACCCGGGGCTGAGTGGAAAGTGTCCGACAGTCCTCCCGCATCTGCCTGCCCAGAGCACAGGAACTCTGGTAGGACAGGGCTCTCTCCCTCCCCCCTCTTCCCCTATACCCCTCAGCCCCACATGTCTGGTGTATCTTTGTGTGTTCTGACTTGGGTTGGTATGGAACCTTGCACCCATGGCTCCCGTAAGCCAGGCACCAATGGTTACGAGCCCACCTCCACCCCTGGGTCTAGCTGGAATGAGGTTGGATCATGCTATCTGCAAGCTGCTTTTGGAAAAGTCACTCCCAAAATGGGGGAGTTTGTGAGGAGGAGGAATCAGTAGTAGCAGCTCAATCCAGCCAGAATATTAGAAGCTTTTGTCGAGTTTCTCTCTATGAAGTCACGACAAGCAAAGGTCCTTGACTTGGTACAAGGCAAACCAATACAAGAGCCTGGTCTTTCTGTTGTGAGGTTTTATATATATATATATATATATATATATTCTTTCTAATTTTCACATGTCCTTTCATGTGTCTGCTTCAGCAAAAACATCCTCTCACCTGTCTGCTTTAGCAAAACATCACATGACATAACTGAGTCTCCAGTGAAACCAGAAACTTCCACTTCGGGGACCAATGGTTATCTTTTTAAAAACCCCAAGTCCCATGAGGGGGTGGGGGAAGCAGCCAAAGCCATTACAGCACCACTGTCTCTGGGGAAATGGGATTCAGCAGCTGCAAGGAGTTCCTACGCTGAACTTCCAGCACTGGAGGAGGTAAAAAAAAAAAAAAAAAGATTTGTCTGTTTATTGTTTTATGTGTATGAATGCACAGTGGTCACTGCATGCTTGTTTGCTGACTGGCTGCTTTGAATGTATGAAATTTACTATATTCTATGCGTCTTAATTATAATTTAGCTGCTACTGTTAGCAATCCATTGCATGTCTGTTTAAATGTGTTTAAATGTTTGTTTAAAACTTGTTTTGTGCTGTTCTGCTTTAATTAAAAAGCTGGCTCTGGAATGGGGTCATGGGCTCAATCCTTTTTCAGACCCAGGCATGCTGTTTTAAAGTCTATGCCTACAGTCAGAAATTAAAAAAAAATTATGAAGTGGAAATTTCTGGCTTCTTTGCCAAAATATTTGTTTTCTGCTCTCCCAAGTTTTCTCTTTTAGCTACAGAAGCTGTTCTGATCTTAGTCTGGAC
>NC_034590.1:112002033-112015645 GCF_900095145.1 Mus pahari | reverse complement strand
TGGCTGTATCCAGAGCAGTGCTAGTTAATTGCTTTCCTGATGAGTTTCCCCACTGAAATGGCTGGCTTGAATTTGGTATCTGAGTCTGCAAAAGGTGCCCTAGAGTGTTTCCCAACAACGGGTTACCTTGTTTGTCTCTTGTTGATCTGCATTCACTAGTCCAATGCTAGCCTTTGTGACACCTTCAGTATATTACAGAATTAGCTTGTCTCTGCCTTCAATTCCTTTTGAAATGACCTTGCTTGTCACAGACCAAACATTTATTTGGCAGTTTGATTTTCCTTAAAACCTTTAGAAATTACTTTTCTTATTAAAGTTGCATCATAAGTATGATGTCCAATAACAGTCATATTTCTAATCAATTTATCTATTGATGCTGATCTTGCCTTTAGAGACCTTTTTTATGTAGATTTAGCATTTTCAAAAGCCAATGATTCAATTAATAAAGAGGCAACATCTTAGGCCTGAGTGAAGACCTGTAGAAACTCTTAGACACAAGTGAGAATCTAGGAAGATCTTAGACTCCAGTGATAAATTGTCTATTTCATAGACCCCAGTGCAAACTCAAGAGTGTTTTGGGAAGGCCTTAGATCATAGTTAGAAAATGGAAAAATCCTGGAGTCCCAGTGACAATCTGTAGTTTTAGGTTCCAGTGTTACCTGGGGAAGATAAAATAGAGTTGGGTATTACTTACTCTGTCAAGTCTTTCTCTGATATGTCACTTTCTCTGCCACTCGGATATCACATCCAAACATGGGTATTTATTACAACAAACTAACTTTACCTTCATTGTTTGGGATTAAAGGTGTTTATTAAGGCTGAGCCACACCACAACTAGGAAGAGGTTTTTCCAGTAAATGACACAATCTTGAGGTTCACAGAGTTAACAAATATCCTGAAACAGCCTCAGGTCCAGAGAGGTTCTGGACAAGGCCTCTGTCACCAATGAGACTTTAAGGGATGCCTTAGATTGAAGTGACTACCTGAAGATGGCCTTGAGTCACAGTTAGAAGTGTGACAATACTTTGTGCCCCAGGTAGGATGGAGAAAAAGCCTAAGGTCTTCATCAGACTTTTGAGAAGACCCTTGACAAAAGTGAGAACCTGAAGAAGGCTGTAAGTTCCAGTTAGAAAGGTTAGAATGCTTTCTGCTCCAGTGAGGACCTGGGACCTAAGGAAAATATGGACAAGGCTAAGATCTCAGTGAGAAACTGAACATTCATTTGTCTTACGGTAGACAGACTTTTGGCTACCTTCTCCCTTCTTCTTTTTCTACCCCCCTCCCCTCTTTTCTTGACCCTTTTCAACACCCTAAACAAGATAGGAGATAAAAAGGATAGAGGGGAAAAGGAATAATGTTCTTGATAAACTAATTCCTTCTGATTAGGTACATCAAGTTACTTGGAGGAAGGTTGACATTTGCAGTCAAAATATCTAATTCATCCTTCTTCATATTTCTTCTTTATACATGACTACTTAACAAACCACAACCAACAGCATCCAACCACTCATCAGCCAACAAGCTCCCACTCCTATTATGTAGCCTCTGAAAACTTTCTACAATTCAAAACATCACACACACCCAGAAACTATCTGCAGCTGTCAAAGCCATGCCCCTAATAAAGCACAAGGTAAATCAATAGTCACCTGCTGTGAGGCGGTCCCATGGGTCTCTGATAGACCTAAGGTCTTGGTGTAACTGGCCAAGGCCTTTGAGTCAAGTCAAAAAGTAGAGAAGGTCATTAGTATACTTGGGGAATGCTTGGGGAATACTTGGGGAATGCTTCGGCTACAGGGAGAACTTGGGTAAAGTTTTAAGACACACAGGGAATATGGGCAATGTCTTAGGTTCCTTCAAAACTTGAGAAGACCTTAGGCCCCAATGAGAACCTGAGGATGGCCTTAGAAACCAGTGAGAATCTGGGAATGTCATCAATTTCAGTTACAAACATGGAAAGTCTTAGGCCCAAGTGATAGTACTGGGAAGCCCTTGAACCCCAGTGAGGACCTTAGGAATCCCTTTCACTTCACTACAACTTTGGAAGAAGACCTTAGATCTCAGGTAGAATGTGGAAAAAACTCAAGTTTCAGTGAGAACGTGTAGAGGGTTCTAGGCTCCAGAATGTTTCTGGGAAAGTTGTAAACTCTGTGTAGCCTTTGCAGAAGGTCATAGATAGGAGTGAGAACCTGAAGGAGGACTTGGGGCTCAGTTACAATCTGCATAAAGGTTTGGGTCACAATGAGAACAAGGAGAAATCCTTCAGATACAGGGAAATTCTGGTGAGACTTTGTGGAATCTGTGAGGACTTTGGGATATTTTGGGGGTAGCAGAGAATCTTGAGTCATATCTTTTATACAATAACAAACCTGTCCCCAATGAGAACCTGGAAAAAAAATCATGGAATCCAGTAATAGTATGGGAGAGCCTAAGGCCCAGAGAAAATCTGGAAAAGGTCTCAGTCCGCAATGAGAATTTGTGGAAGGCCTTAGATGGCATTCAGTACCCAGAGAAGGCCTTATATCTCAGTGAATAATGTTAGAATGCTTGGTTCTCAAGTGAGGACAAAAGAAAGCATAAAGTCTTCATGAGACTTTTGAGATCTTTGACTTAAGTGAGAATCTGGAGAAGGTCATAAGTTCTGGTTAGAAAGTCTAGAAAGTTTTCTGCTCAGGAGGGACCTGGGAAAGACCTCAGGTCTTAGGGAGAATATGGAAAAGGCTTATGATCTCAATGAGGACCTAAGAACATTCACCTTATGCCCCAGTGGCAACCTACAGAATATTAAGAGTCAATGAGAAATGTGGGAAGGCAGTCACAACTAGCAAAGACCTACAGAAGGCCTTAGAGAATCTATGAGAACTTAGGAAGAATTTTAGGCCCACTGAGACCCTGGGCAACACTTAAGATTCAGTGAGAATTGAAGAGCCAATGAGAACTTGGAAAATGTCCTAGACATCCAGTGACTACCTGGGAAGGCCTCTGGCCCAGAGACAACCAGCAGAATGCCTTTGATACCAATAAGCATCTGGGAAGGTTTCATCTAAATGAAAAACAACAGAAGGCCTTAAAACCAGATAATAATCCAGGAATGGCTTTCTTAGGCTTCAGTGACATCTTGGGGAGGCTTTAACACCCCATAAGAACATGTAGGGAGCCTAATGCCCAGAGCAGTTCTTGAAGAATGCCTTAAGTGCAAAAAAGAATTCTTTTTTTATTAGATATTTTCTTTATTTACATTTCAAATACTATCCCGAAAGTTCCCTATACCCTCCCCCTGCCCTGCTCCCCTACCCACCCACTCCCACTTCTTGACCCTGGCATTCCCCTGTACTGGGGCATATAGAGTTTGCAAGACCAAGGGGCCTCTCTTCCCAATGATGGCCGATTACGCCATCTTCTGCTACATATGCAGCTAGAGACACGAGCTCTGGGGGTACTGGTTAGTTCATAATGTTGTTCCACCTATAGGGTTTCAGACCCTCTTCAGCTCCTTGGATACTTTCTCTAGCTCCTCCATTGGGGGTCCTGTGTTCCATCCAATAGATGACTGTGAGCATCCACTTTTGTGTTTGCCAGGCACTGGCATAGGCTCACAAGAGATAGCTATATCAGAGTCCCTTCAACAAAATCTTGCTGGCATGTGCAATAGTGTCTGCGTTTGGTGCCTGATGATGGGATGGATCCCTGGGTGGGGTAGTCTCTGGATAGTCTATCCTTTCGTCTTAGCTCCAAACTTTGTCTCTGTAACTCCTTTCATGGGTATTTTGTTCCCTATTCTAAGGAGGAATGAAGTATCCACATGTTGGTCTTCCTTCTTCTTGGTTTTCTTGTGTTTTGTAAATTGTATCTTGGGTATTCTAAGTTTCTGGACTAATATCCACTTATCAGTGAGTGCATATCTAGTGACTTCTTTTGTGATTGGGTTACCTCACTAAGGATGATATCCTCCAGATACATCCATTTGCCCAAGAATTTCATAAATTCATTGTTTTTAATAGCTGAGTAGTACTCCATTGTGTAAATGTACCACAGTTTCTGTATCCATTCCTCTATTGAGGGACATCTGGGTTCTTTCCAGCTTCTGGCTATTATAAATAAGGCTGCTATGAACATAGTGGAGCATGTGTCCTTATTACCAGTTGGAACATCTTCTGGGTATATGCCCAGGAGAGGTATTGCTGGATCTTCCGGTAGTACTATGTCCAATTTTCTGAGGAACCGCCAGACCGATTTCCAAAGTGGTTGTACACACTTGCAATCCCACCAGCAATGGAGAAGTGTTCCTCTTTCTCCACATCCTCGCCAGCATCTGCTGTCACCTGAATTTTTGATCTTAGCCATTCCTACTGGTGTGAGATAGAATCTCAAGGTTGTTTTGATTTGCATTTCCCTGATGATTAAGGATGTTGAACACAAAAGAGAATTCTTAAAAGGTATTAGGTCACTATGAGAATCTCTGTCAGGCCTAAAGCCTTGATGAAACTGGCCAGGGTCTTAGATTCAAGTCAGAAAACAGAGAAGGTTTTTTCTTTAGTCACATAGGAAACTTGCTGAGGTTTACCCCATGAGAAGTAAGGGAAGGTATTATGGTCCAGTTACCACTTGGGTGAAATTTTAAGACCCAGAGAGAATACGAGCAATGCCTTAGAGTTTGTCAAAAACCTGGGAAGGCCTTAGGCCCTCATGAAAAGCCAAGGAAGGCCTTAGACACCAGTGAGAATTTGGGAACATCTTCAGTTCCAGTGACAACCTGGTAAAGTCTTAGACCAATTTGATAGCATGGGGAAGCCTAGTGAGAAACTGGAGAATCCCTTTGTTTTTACTGAGAGTTTGGGAATATCTTAGAGCTCAGGTAGAATGCGTAGAAAACCTCAAGTTCCAGTAAGAATGTGTTGAAGATTCCAGGCTCCAGTAAGTTTCTGGGAAAGATCAAAGGAAGAAAACACCGAGCCTTTGCAGATACCAGCAACACCTGAAGACGTCCCTTTGGCTCAGTGAGAATCTGTAGGTTATATGTCACAGGGAGAAATTTTTTGGATACCATGAAAACCTAATGATGGCCTTTTAGAACCTGTGAGGGCTTTTAGAGGGTGGGCCACAGAGTGTCTTGAGTTATATGTTTTATTACAAGGGCAAATGTAGACCTCAGTGAGGACATGCAGAAGGCCATGGACACCCGTTATAGTCTTGGAAAGCCTCAGGCTAAGAGAGAATCTGGAAAAGGTCTCAGACCTCAAGGACACTGAAAAAAAGTCTTAGATTGCAGTGAGTGCCTGGAGAAGGGCTCATGCCACAGTGATACTAGAAGAATGTTTTATGGTCCAGTGGAACATGGAAAGTAAAAGTCTTCATGAGACTAAGGGAAAACTGTCAGTCTAGGTGAGAACATGAAAAAGGCCTCAGGTTTCCAGTTAAAAGGTTAGAATGTCTTCTGCTCCAGCAAAGACCTAGGAAATAACCCAGGTGAGGACATGAAGAAGGTTCCCGTTCTGCCCCAATGAGATCCTAAAGAAAGTTGTGGTAGACAGTCAGACATAGGGAAGGCATTCAAAACCAGTGAAGGCCTGTTGAAAGCCCTGGAGAACCTGTGAGACTTGGGAAAATGTTTAGGCCCAGGAGACCTGGGACAATGATTGATGGAGTGAGAACTGAAGGTTCAGTGAGAGCCTGGAGCAGTCTTTAGACACAAGTGACTCTGGGAAAGACACAAGTGACTCTGGGAAAGACACAAGTGACTCTGGGAAAGACACAAGTGATTGTCTGGGAAAGACACAAGTGACTCTGGGAAAGACACAAGTGACTGTCTGGGAAAGACACAAGTGACTGTCTGGGAAAGACACAAGTGACTGTCTGGGAAAGACACAAGTGACTCTGGGAAAGCCTCTGGCCCAGAGAGAACCTGTGGAAAGTCTTCCAGACCAGTAAGCCTCTGGGAAGACCTCAGATCTGAGTGAAAACCTCACAAGACCTTACAAGCAGATAATGATCTGGAAAAGGCCTTTTGAGGCTCTGGTGACATTTTGGGGAGTCTTTAAGGCCCAGCAAGAACATGTAGGGAACCTGATGCCCAATGCAGTTCCTGAATAATGCCTTAAGCTCCAGAGAGAATTGTTTTAAAGGTGTAAGGCCACTGTGAGAATCTCTGATAGACCTAGACCCTTGAAGAGATCTAAGGCCAAGTCCTTAGATCCATGTCAGAACACATAAAACTTTTTTTTTTTTTTTTGGTTTTTCGAGACAGGGTTTCTCTGTATAGCCCTGGCTGTCCTGGAACTCATTTTGTAGACCAGGCTGGCCTCAAACTCAAAAATCCACCTGCCTCTGCCTCCTGAGTGCTGGGATTAAAGGCGTGTGCCACCATGCCCAACACATAAAACTTTTAAGATCCAAAGAGAATGTAGGCAATGTCTTTGAATCTTTTGAAAACCTGGGAAGACCTTAGGCCCTCATGTGGACCCTAGGACAGCCTTAGATACTAGTGAGAATCTGGGGTAGTCTTCAGCTCAGTGACAACCTAGAAAGGCCTTAGTCCAACTGGATAGTGTGAGGATGCTCTCAGGTCCCAGTGAGAACCTTGGTAAACCTTAGTCTTTAATGAGACTTTGGTAAGATACTAGATATCCATTAAGGTATGCTGAAATCTTCAAGTTCCAGTGAGAATGTGTTGATAATTCTAGGACCAGTAGGTATCTGGGAAAGATGTGAGCCCCGAAGAGCCTTGTGGAAGGCCTTAGATTCCTGGGGGAATTTAAGAATGTGTTTGGCTCCAGTGAGAGTCTGAAGAAAAATTTTTGTCACGGTAAGAACAAGAAGAAATTCATCAGACAGTGCAAACCTGGTCATTGTTTGTAGAATCTGTGCAGACTTAGAGATATTTTGGGATGGCAGTGACTCTTGGCTCATGCCTTATGCTACAGTGACAAACCTAGACTTCAGTAGGTCTGGCAGAAGGCCAAGGATACCAGTAATAATCAGGGAAAGGTTCAGGTCCAGAGAGAATCTGGAAAAGGCTTCTGTCCACAGTGAGACTTTGGGGAAGCCCTTATAATGCAGTGAGTACCCAGAGTAGTCCTCATGTCACAGTTAGAAGTCTTAGAACATTTTGTGCTTCAGTGAGGACAGAGGAAAGGTCTAAGGTCTTCATGAGAATTTTGAGAAGCCCCTTGACTTAGTGAGAAACTGAAGAAAACTGTAAGTTCCAGTTAGACAAGTTAAGTTTTCTGCTCTGGTGAGGACCTGGGAAAGACCTCAGGTCCTTAGGAGAACACTGAAAAGGCCTACGATCTCAGGAAGGACCTGAAACTTCACTACTGTAGACAGATTTTTGGCTACTTTGTGGCATCTTCCTCCACCCCTTTTCTTTCATCCTTTCAACTCACTAACTCTAAATAGGAGAGAAAAAAAAAGGATAGTGGGGAAAGATGGTGACGTTATTATTGTTAGACTACTTCTGCTGATTAGGGGTATCAGGTTCCGTAGGGCAAGTTTTGATCTTTGTCATCAGGATATCTAATGTTTTCTTGTTGTTTCTCCTTTGCACAGGACTACTTAACAAGCTGCAACCAACAGTATCCAGCCACCAATCAGTCAACCTGTGCTCCCTGCATCAAGGCTATAGCATGTATACATCTATAAATATAATTATTATTCATCTGATGTAATTGTCTTAGAGGCTTACTGCCAAGTTTGAATAACTTATTCTACCTCTTGAGGTGATGCCAGGCAAATTTCTTCTCTGTTGCTTTCTGTTGCATGTCTCCTGTCCTCTGCAACATTTATGTCAGATAACCTCTGCTTTCTGTAATGTTGGTTGGCTTTCACTTTTCTCCAATCATGTTAGGTTTTCCTTCCATCCACATTGAGCACCAGAAGTAAAAGTATCTTTTATTTGCCTGATGTAATTGTCATCTCCAAGGCTTACTGCCTCCTTCTGCTAACCTAGGCCTAGTCCTAGAGGCTTTGAGCCTCCATGCAATCTCATCTAGGCCTAGAATGTTTTCAGCCTTGAGACTTACTGCTGAGTAAGCTCACTCCTTCTAGCTCTGTCTGAATTCTGGCTGACTGGTCAACTCAGTTGTTCTGGCTCAAACTCCTCTCTAAGCTGACTTAGCCTATCTGGCTTCTTTCTGCTTCTTGTATATTACTCTGCTTGTTCTCTGTTGCAAGAAAGAAATTAAACTCTAACTCTCAGGCTAATAATCTTAAATTTCTAGTGGATTCTTACCCAACACGTTGGTTCACCACCTGTTGCAGGAAATATTAAAAAAGGAACCAGCAGGCATCTCTCTACCCTATAGGACTGGCTGGCCATGCACTGGCAGGCATGCAATGGCTGACCTGTTTTATCTCGTGGAGACTCTAACTCAGAACTCCAAAATCTCTCTATCCAACTTGCTAGGTTCCCACTGGCGGGTCACTACCACAACCAGCCCCATGCTTCAAAGGCCCCACAGCCTTTGTGGTGTATATGCTTTGTCGCCATACCTTCCTCTCTGGAACCCAGTCGAATCGCCAAAAGAAGAAAAACACCAAACAAACTTAGCTCAGAAACAATGGTAACTCAATCTCTGGGCACAACAACTAAAACCTTATCTTGCAAGCCCTATTAAATCTGATTCCTCCAGTGACAAATCCACCATGATACCGGAAAACTCTAGCAGCTGCATCTTACTTTTATGCTATCCCCGTTCCAAAAGCCCCTAACTCTCTTCCTCCGCCCTCCTCCGCCCAACCTGGAAGTCCCACCTACTCTCCCACTGATTGGCTCCTTTATTCATTAGGGGATTGGTTCACAAGAAGTCACCTGGGTACATGACTCACTCCTTGTTTGCAACCCCTCTCAGGAGAGCAGAAATAGCATCAAAATACAAACAGAACCAGGCCCATCCACAACAGGCCTCATACTAACTTTTAAAATCTGTTCTAATCTTCTAGTTTCTTCTCATTCTCTGACCCACTTCATCTTCACCTGTGTTTAGTTTGTTCACTTTTTGCAACCTTACAACTGTCCTTACAGTTTGTCTCTTACTGCTCTATCTTAAGTCAGCTCTCTTTTCTCTTTGTTCTTGTGAGAGCTGAGCATCTATGCTGTCAAATCTTTCCTTGACTCATCACTTTGTCTGGTACTCAATTAGATATCACTTTAAAGCATAGATGCTTCTTTCTACAGACTAACTTTACCTTCACTGTTTGGGATTAAAGGTATGTACTAAGAACATCTCTGTATTCCATCCTGAGATATTAAAGATATGTACTAAGGCTGAACCACACCACAACTAGAAACAAGTTTTCCAGTAAGCAATATAATCTCAAGGTTCACAGTGTGATCAATTATCCTGCAACATCCTCAAGCCCAGCAAGAATCCAGAAAAGGCCTCTGTCTCCACTGAGACTTAAAGAAGGCCTTAGATTGCAGTGGATGTATGAAGAAGGCCTAAAGTTGCAGTAAGAAGTGTTAGAATAAATTGTGCTCCAGCGAGGACCCAAGAAAGATCTAAGGTCCTAAAGAAATTTTTGAGAAGACCCTTGACTTAAGTGAGATTCTAGAGAAGAACTTGGGCCTCAGTAATTATCTGCATAAAAATTTAGTAGAAGTTCTTCAGACACAGAAAAAAAAACCTGTTGATGACTTTTTAGAACCTGTGAGGATGAGGACTTTGGGATATTTGGGGGCAACAATGAATCTTGCATACTGACTTATCCTACAATGACTAACCTAGACTCCAGTGAGGACCTGCAGAAGGCCATGAACACCAGGAATAATCATGGAAATCCTCAGTCCAAGAGAGAATCTGGGAAAGGCCTCAGCCATCAACGAGACTTTGGGGGAAGGCCTTAGATTGGCATTGAATATCTGGAGAAGCCCTCAAGTAACAGTTAGAAGAGTTAGAATGTTTTGTGCTCTAGAGAGGACCAAGGAAAGGCTGAAAGTCTTCATGGGACTGTTGTAAAGACCCTTGACTTAAATGAGAATCTGGGGAAGGCTATAAGTTCTGGTTAGAAAGGTTAGAAAGATTTGTGCTCCAGTGAGGACCTGGGAAAGACCTCAGATCCTAAGGACAATATAGAAAAGGCCTAAGATCTCAGCAAGGACCTGAAGAAGGTTTCCCTTCTGCCCAAATGGGAACCTGAAGAAAGTTGTGAGAGATAGTCAGAACATAAGACATTCAGAACTAGTGAAGGCCTTTTGAAGACCTTAGAGAACCTGTGAGACTTGGGAATTTTTTTAGGCCCAGTGAGACCCTGGGTAATGCTTTAGGGTCCATTGAGAAATGAAGACCCAATGAGAACATGGAGATGGCCTTAGACATCAGTGACTATCTGGGAAGACCTTTGCCCTAGTGTGAACCTGCTGAAGGCCTTTCATACCAGGAAGAATCTAGAAAGACCTCAAATCTGAGTGAACACTTGAAGGACTTAAAAGCAAACAATAATCTTGAAAAGGCCTTATTAGGCTCCAGACATCTTAGAGAGGGTTTAACACCTGGTGAGAACATGTAGAAAACCTGATGCCTACTGTAGTTCCTGAATAATGCCTTCATATCAGGAAGATTTTTGAGAAAGTGTTGGGCTATTGTGAGAATCTCTGGTAGGCCTAACTCCTGATTGTGACTGGCAAAGGCCTTAGATCCAAGTAATAAGACAAAGAAGGTCCTTAGCCACAGAGAAAATTTGTTGAGGCTTAAGTCCAGATGAGAAATAGGGAAAAGCCTTAGGTGACAATAAAAACTTGGGTAAGAATTTAAGACCCAGATAAAATATGAGCAACTCTATGAGTTCTTCAAAAACCTGGGAGGACCTATGCCTATAATAATATTCCAAGGTACTCCTTACACACCAAGAGAATCTGGGAACATCTTTATCTCCAGTTACACCCTGAAAAGATTTAGACCCAAGTGACAGCATATGGTAGCCCTTGGACTCCAGTGAGAACCTGGAAAAATCCCTTAGTCTTCACTGAATCTTTGGGTAAGGCCTTGGGTCACTGTCAGAACTTTGAGAATCCTTAAATTTCAATGAGTATGTGATAGTTTCTTGGCTCCAGATTCTTGGCTCAAGTAACTACCTAAGGGAGATGTAAACCCTGAGGAGACTTTGCAGAAGGCCTCAGATACCAGTGAGAGTCTGAAAAAGACTCTTGGCCCCAGTGAGAATTTTCAGAAAGTTTTAGGTCTCAGTGAGAACTAGAAGAAATTCTTCAGATATATTGCAAACCTAAAGATGACTTAATAGGAACTGTGAGGTGTTGGGGATATTTTTAGGGCACAGGGCATCCTTTGGTCATTTCTTAGGATACAGAGAGAACCTGTACAAGACTTTAAGACCCAGCAACAGACTCAGAAGCTCCTAGGCTCCAGTGATAACATGGAGAAGGCCATAGACACCAGAAATTATCTGGAAAACCTTAAAACCCATTGAGTATCTTGGAAAGTCTCAATGAGACTTTGAGGGTGGACTTAGATTGCAGTGAGTACCTGGAGGAGGTCTTAAGTTCCAGTGACACAAATTAGAATGGTCTTTTGCTCCAGTGAGTCTCAAATAGATTTTGGAGAAGTCCTTTGAATACCATGAAATCATAGAGGAGTCTTAGGTCCTAATGAGACCATGCAGAAAGTTTTAAGCTACAGTAAGAATATGTGGAAGGTCTCCAGACTGTCAAAACCTACTAAAAACTTAATTGAACGTTTGCAAACTTGTACAATTTTTAGGCCAAGTGAGAACTGGTTAATGCCTTGGAATCTCATGATAATATAGATGAGGATTTAAGACACAGTCATAACGTGGAGAAAGTCTTGGTCCTGAGTTTATACTGAATGGTTTTAGGTCCCAGTGTCTATCTGGGAAGGCATTAGGATGCACTCATAACTTCTGAAAGTTTTCAGAATCCTGTAAGTACATTGTAAAACTTTAAGACCCAGTGAAAATATGTTAAAAGCCTGTTACCATTGAGTAGCTAAAGAATCCCGTGAGCTCTATTAGAAACCTATAAGAAGAAATTTAGGCCACAGTGAGAACCTGTCCAAGGCCTAAGGTGTCAATGAATCTTTGGATAAGTCACTAGATACAAAAGAAAACCTGCAAATGATCTTTAGTCCAATTGAGAACCTATAGAAGTTGTTGGGCTTCAGTAAGAACCTGGAGAACTCCTTAGACTCTGGTAAGAATCTGGGCAAGGTTTTAAGACCCAGTAAGAACATGGGGGAGGTCTTGGACCCCCTTCACTAACTGGGAAGGTTTTAGGCCTAGTGAGGTTATAACTAAAGGATATAAGACACAAAAAAACATCTGGGTAGGTCTTAAGATTAAATGATGTTAGAAGGCCTTATGCCCCAGTGATAATCATGAAAGGCCTTAGTTAGCTTTAGTGAGAACCTGGGGAAGACCTTAGGTCTCAATGTGTCGGTCTTTGATTAAGGTATTAGATCTCCATTAGACACTGGGGGAAGCCTTAATTAAGCCCAAGTGAAAACCTATAGAAGTTTTTAGGCTCCAGAGGGAAACTTAGGCAATGCTACGGCTTCTATGAGACTTTGGAGAAGGTCTGAGAATAGACCTTTAGCCTGAGTGGGTACCAGTAGAATATTTTAGACAACAGTGAGAGCACACACAAGGCCTAAGAACTGTCACAGGCATTATAGACCCTGTGAGAACTTGGGAAATTTTTCATTCCCCAGTGAGACCTTGGATAACGCCTTAGGCTTCACTGAGAACCTCAGCAAGGATTTAAGACTCATTGAGAATATACATAAGTCCTTAGTCCAAAATTTCAACATGGGAGGCCCTTAGGTCCAAGCGAGTATGTCTAGAAAGGTTTAGGCTCCAGTGAGACTGTGGGAAATTCGTAAGGTCACACTGACTATGGAGTAAAATCGAGAAGGCCTTAATCCTCAATGAGAGAGTGGCACAAGTTTTAGGCCAGAGTGAGAACACAGACTCAGAGAAAAACCCTCATATATCTTATAGAACCTATATGAACTTAGGAAAATTTAAATACCCTGAAACTCGGAGTAATGACTTTGGCTCCAATGAGAACCCAGGCAAGAATTTAACACCAGGGAGAACGTGGGAAACGCCTTAGACCCCAGTGACAGCTTTGGAATTCCTTAGGCCCCAGTGAGTGATATAGAAAATTTTAGATCCCTGTAAGAATCTGGGAAGGTCTTAATCCCCCATGGCAACCTAGGGGAGGTCTTAAGCCCCAGTTAATACCTTGGAAAGGCCTTAGGTACCAGTAAGAATGTGCAGAATGCTTCAATCCACAATGAGAATTTGGGGAATGCCTTAGATTGTAGTTACAACCTGCAGGAGACCTTAAACTCCAGGGACAACATGTAGGAGGTTTGGACCATGGTGAGAACATGGGGGCTCTTTTTCACACACACTGTAAACATGCTCAAGGCATAATATAGCCTGTAAAAACTTGTGGACAAGTTTAGGTAGCTTGAGACACTGAGTAATTCCTTAGACTTCAGTAAGAACCTAGTCAGGGGGCTGGTGAGATGGCTCAGTGGGTAAGGCACCCGACTGCTCTTCCAAAGGTCCAGAGTTCAAATCCCAGCAACCACATGGTGGCTCATAACCATCCGTAACAAGATCTGACTCCCTCTTCTGG
>NC_034590.1:111953217-112001987 GCF_900095145.1 Mus pahari | reverse complement strand
AACCTAGTCAGGGTTTTAGACACCAGTGCCAACCTGGAAATACCAGGCCCCAGAGATAGCTGGAACAATGCCTTAGGCCATAATGAGGCCTTGGGGAAGACCTTAGATTGCAGTGAGTTCCTGGAGAAGGTCTTAAGCAAGAGTGGTAACTTGGAGAATATTTTAGGCTTTAGTAAGAAACTGAGGTCTCAGGCCTCAGTTAGACATTAGAGATGCGCTTAAACTCCAGTGAGAACTAATAGAAGATTTGAGGCCACAATGAGACCTTTGGACACAGTCATAAACAGATGAAGGCTTTATAGAACATGGGAAAATTGTGAAGACCATAGATAACCTGGCTAATGCCTTAGGCTCCACAGAGAACCTGGTCAATGCCTTAAAACCAGGTGAGAATATGGACAATGCTGTAGACCATAGTGACAAAGTGAGAAAACCTAAGGCCCCAATGAAAACCTGAGGAAGGCACAGATACCAGGAAGAGTCTGGGAAGGCTTTAGGCCCCAATGAAAACTTGGGAAGTCCTTAAACCTCAGTGATATACTGGTAATTACCTCTGTTCCCAGCAAGAACCTTAGGGAGGTCTTAGGCCCCTAAGAGAACCTGTAGAAGGTTTCAGGTTCCAGTGAAAACCTAGGGAAGGCATAAGGGCTCAATGAGATTTTCAAAATTACTTAGATCTGAGTCAGAATCTAGAGAAGTTCTTTAGGCCCACTGAGAACCTGTGAAAGGTTTTAGGATACAGTGAAAACATACCAAAGGCTCCAGGTTCTGGGGAGAACCTATGGAAGGATTAATGCCTCCATGACACATTTTGAAGTCTTTAAATCACAGTGAAAACCTGGAAAAGGCTCTAAGGTACAGTTAAAACATGGTGAAGACCTCATACACCAGTGACAACCTAGGAAAGCCTTAGACCACAGTAAAAACCTACAAAAGGACTTCAACAAGTGTGAGTATCTACAAAGGTCTTAGGCCTCAGTAACAACCATGAAGGCCTCAGTACCCAGTGATAGCTTCACAAAGTTCTTAAGTCACAGTGAGAAGCTGGAACAGATTTAAGACCCAGTGAAAACATGGGAGCTACCTTTTGGCTTATTTAGATCCTAAGAATGCCATAGTCTTCACTGAGAATCTGTAGGTTTTCTGATCATGTGAGAACTTAATGAAGGCTGCAGATCTCAATGAGAAATTCAGGGAAGGACTTATTTCACAGTGAAGAACTGGAGAAGAACTTAAGCCCCAGTGAAAACCTGTGGAAGAGATAGGAAAGCCCTAAGGCCTTAGTGAAACTATGGAGAAGGGCTTCCATCCCAGTGAAAATTTAGACATTGCCTTTAGCCCCAGTGAGAAACTGTAAAAACTGATAGACCACAATGAGTATAAGGAAAAAGCCTTCAGACACAGTGAAACCTATTGAAAGCCTTAGAGACACTGAGAACCAGAAAAGTTTAGTCCTTGGTTAGATCAAGGATTATGCATTAGGCTCCAGTGAGAACCTGGGAAAGGCTTTAAGACCCGGTGAGAACATGTCAATGAAATTAGACACCCATGAGAATGTGAGAAGTTCTTAGGCCTCAGTGAGAACCTGTAGAAGGTTTTGACCCCAAAGAGAATCTGTGAAATGCTTTAGGCCTTAACAAGTCTTTAGGGAAGACCTTAGATCCCCTGAGAGCCTGGAGGCTTTAAGTCCCACTGAGAAACCTTCTGAAGAGAAGGTTTTAGGTCACAGTGAGAGCATGTGAAAGGCCCTCAGAAGCAGTGAAAACATTCAAATCCTTAGATTAGAGAATACATGAAAACTTGGGGAAAATGTTGGGCCCTGGCCTTAGCCCTACAGTGAGAACCTGGGCAAGACTTGAAGGAACTGTAAGAACTATACAGCCTTAGATAGTGCCCCCCCCCACATACACACAACCATATTTATAACCTGAGAAGCCCTAGGCCCTACTGAGAACCTGAAGAACATTGTAGGTTCAAGTAAGTGCCTGAAGAAATACTTAAATGGCACTGAGAGTTTAAAGAAGGCCTTAGAACACAATGAGAATATGGGAAGACCTTAAGCCCCAGTCAGAATGTACAAAATGTTTAATGCTTCAGAGAACCATAAGAAGACTAAGGCTTCATACCTGGAGCCTTTGGTATGTCTCATTGAAGACTAAGGCTTCAATGAGAGTTTGGAGAAGGTTTTAAATCCCAAGGAGGACCTGAAGAAGGCCCTAAGCTCCAATGAGAACTTGTAGACTGCTTTAAGCAATGGTGAGAACATGGAGAAAAGCCTTTAGACCCAGTGAAAACATGTTGAAGACCGTAGAGAACCCGTGATTACTTAGGAAAATTTTTTAGACCTTGTAATATCCTGGGAATTACCTTAGGCTGCATTTAGAACTTGAATAAGGCCGTAAAACCCAGTGAGAATATGGTAAGGCCTCAGACCCCAGTTACAACCTGGAAAGTTTTTAGGTCCTATTGAGAATATATAGAATCTTTTAGGCAGCAGCGAGAACATGGGAGAGACCATCAGACCCACTGGAACCTCTAAAAGATTTTTGAAGAACCTTTGAGCACTTTGGAAAACTTTGAGGCCCCAGTGAAACCCTGGATGATGCCTTACATTCCAGTGAGAACGCTGAGAAGACTTTAAGACCACTGAAAATATAAGAAAGACTTTAGATCCAAGTAACACAGGAAGTTCATAGGCACCAGTATGTACATGTAAAAGGTTTTAGGCCCAAATGAGAACCTGAGGAAGGACTTAAAACCCAGTGAAAAACTGTCAAAGGTCTTGGAAATCCTGTTGGAAACTGAGAAAATTTAGGCATCAGTTAAGCCATATGTAAAGAAAAGCCTAAGACTCCAGGGAAATCCTGGTCAAGTCTTTACTACCCAGTGAGAATATGGGGAAGGCCTTAGACCACAGTGACAATGTGAGCAAGAACTAAAACCCTGGGAAGGAGTTATGCCCCACTGATAATCAACAGAAGTCTTTATGCCCCAGAAAGCATCCGAAGAAGCTTTAAGAACCAGAGAGAACATCAGAAAGAAATTAGGCTTCATTGAGTCCATGAGGCCTTAGGCCTCAATACTTAATGCTTAAAGCTCCAAGTGAGAACATGTAGAAGATTTTAGGATATGGTGAGAACCTGGGGATGCTTAAGACCTCAGTGATACTTTGGAGAAGGCTTTGGATCCCAAGTATATCTTAGAGATGGCCTTTAGGCCAAGTGAGAAAGTGCGGAATGTTGTAGGCCACAGTGAGAACATAAAAAAAGCCTTCAGACCCAGTGAAAGCCTTTCAAAGGCCTTTTGGTGCTGTGGGAATTTGGAAAAAGTTTTAGGCCCAAGAGATATTCTGGGTAATGTCTTAGGATCCAGTGAGAATCTGGGCAAGGCTTTAAACAGACTGAGAACATGGGAAAGACTTTAGAGCCCAGTAACAACCTAGAAAGTCCTTAGAACCCAGTGAGAACCTGTAGAAGGTTTTAGGACCATTGAGAATGTGGAAAGGCCTTAGGGCTCAATGAGACTATGAAGAAAGCTTAGATTTCAGTGAGAATCTGGAGAAAGCTTTAAGCCACATTGAGAACCTAATGAAGGTTTTTTTTTTGCTCTTGTGAGAACATGGTAATACTCTGTGCCCCACTGAGAACCCTGGGAAGATATTAGGCCATGGGCAGTTTGGATAAAGGCCTCAGATCACAGTGAGAAATGAGCGAAGGCTTTTAAGCCCCAGTGAGATAACATGGAGAAACTTTCAGGTTCTAGTGGATAAGGCCTTAAATTACACTGAGAACTTCAAAAAGCCCTTACACCCATGTGAGATCCTACAGAAAGTTTAAAACCACATTGAAAACATGGAGAAGGGCTTCAGACCCAAACTTGTTGAAGGACTTCCAGAATCTGTGAGAACATGGGCCCAAGCGAAACCCTGATTAATCCTTTATGTTCTAGTGAGAACCTTGGCAAGTAAGAACATGGAAAAGGCCTTGAACTTCAGTAAGACCCTGTGGAAGGTTTAGGGCCAAGTAAGAACATGGAGGAGACCTTAATACCCAGTTAAAAGAACCGTGTAGATTCTTATAGAACATATAAGGACTTAGGAAAATCCATAGAGATCCTGGATAAGGTCTTAGAGTACAATGAGAACCTGGGCATGCTTTACACTTCAGTGAGAACTGAGGGAAGACCCTAAAACCCAGATAAAATCTGTGAAGGCCTTAGGCCCCAGTGATAACCTGGGAAAGGCCTTGGGTTCCAGTGATAACCTGGAGAAGGCATTAGGTCCCAGTTATAACCTAGGAAGTCTTAATTAAGTCTCCAGTGAGATCCTGTAGTAGATTTTCTGTTCCAGTGAGAACACGTGGAGGCATAAGGCTTTCTTGAGACATTGAATAAGGCTTTTGATAAAAAACTGCAGAAGGTCTTAAGCTCTGCTGAGAGCTTATAGGCAGTTTTAGGCCCCAGTGAGAATCTATAGAAGGCCTTGGGGAAAAAATAGACTTCAGGGAAGTGCTCTAAGATCACAGTAAAAATCAAACAAGACCTTAAGTCCCAGTGAGAATCAGTAGATAGTTTTAGGTTCCAGTGAGAACCCGTGGAAGGTGCAAGGCCTCAGAGAGACTTGGAGCAGTCCTTATATCCAATGAGAACTTGGACTAGGTATTAGATCCCAATGAAAACTTTTGGAATGTTTTAGGTACAAGTGAGACCCTAGGCATTACCTTAGGCCCCAGCAAGAAGTTGGGCAAAGCTATAAGTCCCATTGAGAACATGAGAAAGGACTTAGACCCCAATGACAACCTGGGAAGCTTAAGTATGGTGAGAACCAATAGGTTTTAGAGCTCTGTGACAGATAATCTGTGAGAGAGCCTTAACCTTCAGTGAGACTTTGAGGAAGACATTAGAATCCAAAGAGAACATGAGAAAGGGCTTACGTCTCAGTAAGAGCCAGTAGAAAGTTTTGGCCATAGCAAGGACATAGGGTAGACCTTAAGACATAGTGTTGAAGGCCTTATGGAACCAGTGAGCACTTGAGAAATAATTTAGAGCCCAGAGAGACCCTGGGTAATAACTTATGCCTCTGTGAGATCCTGGAAAAGGCCTTAAGACACACTGAGAACATGAGGAGTGACTTAGACCAAGTGACAACCTGGGAAGGCCATGGGCCCCATTGAGAACCTGTGGCCTTTGAAACAATTGAGAATTTGGGAAAGCCTTAGACCCTGTGATAATCTGGGAAAGGTCTTAAGACTTAGTGAGAACCTGAGAAATATCTGAGACCCACTGAGAACATGCATAAGGCCTTAGGCCCCACTGGGACCCTGAGGAATGCTTTAGGATCCCTTGAGAATCCGGGCAAAGATTAAAGACCCAGGGAGAAAATGGGAAAGATCTTATATTACATCTATAACCTGGGAAAACCTTAAACCCCTGTAGACCAGTAGGAGGTTTTAGGCATCGATAAATACCTGGGTGAGAACTAAGGCCTCAATGGTACTTTAGAGAAGACCTTAAATCCTGTGAGAACCTGGGGAAGACCTTAAACCCCAGTAGAACCTGTAGAAGGATTTATGCCACAGTAGAAGATCGTAAGGGAGATTTTCAGATCCAGTGATAACCTTTCAAAAACTTTAAAGATCCCAAAAAGACCAAACGAAAACCTTTAGTCCCCAGTGAGACCATTAGTAATGCCTTCATCTCCAGTGAGAATTTTGGAAAACCATTAGTGAGGCCCATGTGACAACCTGTGAAGGCCCTGGGCCTCAGTGAGAACCCACAAAAGGCCTTTAGACACAAGAGAGACCCTGGGTAATACATTAGACTCCTGTGAAAATGTGAGCAAAGCCTTCAGACCCATTGAGAATCTGTGTAGGCCTTAGGTGCCAGTGATAAGCTGTAGAAAGCTTCAAACACTGGTGAGAATCTTAGAACTTTGTTGAGGTTTGGCCTTTTGTTGTGTATTTTAATGCTAAGTGTAGGCCCCCAAGACTTGGTTGCTCCCAGGTTATTTTTGATTGCTAAATAAAAATGCTGACAGCCAATAGCTGGGCAGGAGAGACATAGGCGGGGTTTAGTTTTCCCAGGCTTGGGTTTGAAGGAGAACCATAATGAGGTGAAAGAACAGGAGGAAAATGTTGCCAAGGGTTAGGAATCAAGAATACATGATCCTGAGGACTGCCTAATTGGAGTTAAGAGCAACCCAGATGAAACATAGTAAGTTATGACTCAGGGTTATCAATAGGAAATAGATTTTAATAGCATAGAGGGTAGATGTCTGCCCAGCTCTTGTGCTGATCAAGGCTTATTGTAAGTATAAAGGTTGTATGTATATTTTATCCTGGAACTAAATGGTTAAAGGTAGGGTACGCCTTTGATTCCAGAGGCAGAGGCAGGCAGATTTCTGAGTTCGAGGCCAGCCTGGTCTACAAAGTGAGTTCCAGGACAGCCAGGGCGATACAGAGAAACCCTGTCTCGAAACAAACAAACAAACAAACAAAAAGGTAGTGTAGAAACCCCGGGTTGTAAAATTCTCTACAAAAGACCTTAGCCCCCTTGCATTTCTGAAGACTGCTTTAGGCCTCAATGAGAGCCTTGGCAAAGCTTTAAGACTCAGTAAGAACACAGGGAAGGCCTTAGCCCCCAGTGAGAGCCTGTGGTATATTTAGGGTGAGAACCTAGGAAAGGGCTTAAGTTGCAGTCAGAACCTACAGAAGGTTTAATGATCCAGTGACAATGTAGGGCAGGTTTTAGGCCTCAGTGATACTTAGAGTAAGCCTTAGATCAAGCAAGAATCTAGAGAAGGCCGCAAACCCCAGTGACAATCTGTAGACTGTTTTAGGCCACAGGGAGAACTTGTGCAAAGGTCTTTAGACCCACTAAAAACATGACAAGGCCTTATAGGTCTCTGAGAACTTGGAAAATATTTTGGACCCATTGAGACCCTGGGTAATGCCTTAGGCTCCAATTAGAATCTAAGCAAGGCCTTAGGACAAATTGAGAAAATGGAGAAGGCTTTAAAGCCCAGTGTCAGCCTTGGAAGCCCATAGGCCCCAGTGAGAATCTGTTGAAAGTTTTAGACCCCAGTGAGACCCTGTAGGAGGACTTAGGATTCAGTGAGACTTTGGGAGAGTCCTTGGGTCCCAGTGGGAACCTGAAGAAGCTTTTAAGTACCAGTGAGAACCTAGTTACAGAGTGAGAACATTTGAGAGGCCTAGAGACCCAGTGAAAATGGCAAAGGCCTGGGAAAATTTTTAGACATCATTGAGACCCTGGTTATATTTTAGACCTATTGAGATCCTATGTAATGCCTTAGGCTTCAGTGAGAACCTGGGCAAGGCTTTAAGACCCAGTGAGAACATGGGGAAGGCCTTACACCCCAGTGACAACCTGGGAAGACCTTAGGTCCCAGTGTGAACCTATAGAAGGTTTTAGGCCTCAGTGAGGACCAGGGAAAGACTGTGTGCCTCATTTAGACCCTGAGGAGTACTTAAAACCCAGTGAGAACCTGGGAAAGGCTTTAGGTCCTACTAATAACAAAAGCCCTTAGACTCCGGAGTAAGCCCTAGACCCCAGCAAGTACCAGGAGAAGGCCTTCAGTTCCAGTGATATTATGGAGAAGATCTTAGATCCAGAGAGAAGTCTTATGACTCAGTGAAGACCTGGTGAAAGTGTTAGGCCCCAGTGGGGATGTAGTATAGCCATTAAGCCATAGTGAAAATCTGGGGATAGCCCTAGACCACAGTAAGAACCGGCAGAAAGTCTTGGGTCCCAGTCAAAAACTGACAAGATCTTAGGACCCACGGAGAATATGTGAAAGACCTTAAGTGCAATGATTCCAGGAATGAGATCTTAGCCTTCTGTGATACCTTGGATAACTCCTCAGTATCTATGAGATCCTGGAGAAATATGCAGCCTCCATTGTGGACTGGAAGGGTTGGAGGCCCCTGTTAGACACTAAGGAAGGCCTGGGTTCCAGGGAGACTCTAGAAAGACCTTAAGCCACAGAAAGACCCTGAGGGAAAACTTGACCTCAGTGAGACCCTGGTAAAGTACTTGCACCTTAGAGAGATTCTGGAGATGTCTTATGAACAAGACAAACCCTGTAAAAAGGCTTTATGTCCCAGAAAGACCCCAATAAATGCCTTAGGTCCCCAGAGAGACCATAGAAAGATCTTGATTCCAGTGAGACCCTGGGAAATCCTTATTCTTGACTGAAACCCTGGGAAGCTCTTAAGCTCAAATCAAACCTCAAGTAAGACCTTAGGACCAAATAATATAGGGAAGGCGTAAGGCAAGTTTAGACCCTGGAGACAACTTTAAAACCCACTGTGACTTCAGGGAAGACCTGGAATCCCAGTGACATTTTGAGGAAGACCTCAGGCCCTAGTTAGTCCCAGAAGAAAGTCTCAAGGCCCAGTGATAAAATAGGGAAGGCCTTAGCAAACTCAGTCATAAGCTAGTGAAAGCTTTACAACCCAGTGAGGACCTGGGGAAAGCTTTAATAAGACCCAGTGTGAATCTGGGAAGGCATTAAGACTCAGTGAGGTCACTATTCACTCTGACAGGGCTTCAGACCAGAGAGAACCTACAAAGGCCCTAGTGAAAACTTGAAAAGACCTTGGGTCCTAAAATACATTTCTGGAAAGGCCTTAGGCCCAGTAAGGACATGGGGAAGACTTTAGACCCAATTAGACCCTAGTAAAAGCACTAATCCCCAGTGAGAACCTGGGGAAAACCAGCTACCCCAGTAAATAACCAGGATAAGGCCTTAGGCCCCAGTCAGACCCTGAGAACATCTTGGATAGCCTGAGAGAATATGGGAAAAGCCTTAGACGGAATGATGCCTGGTATAAGACTCTAGCCCTCAGTGGTAGTTTAGATAAGTCCAAGGTCTCACAGAAATTCTCAGCCCCCATTATGACTCCTATAGGGCTGTAGGATTCTGGGAGAACTTAGGTAAGGCCTGTGCCCCAGTAAGACACTGGGAAGGCCTTTTGCCATAGAGTCCTTAAGGAAACCTTTGGACTTAATGAGACCCTGCTAAGACCTTGATGATAACTATTGGCCACAGTAAGACCCTGAGGAAAGCCTTTGGCTACAGTAAGGCTTTAAGAAAAGCCATTGGTAGCCGGGCATGGTGGCTCACGCCTTTAATCCCAGCTCTCGGGAGGCAGAGGCAGGTGGATTTCTGAGTTCAAGGCCATCCTGGCCTACAGAGTGAGTTCCAGGACAGCCAGGGCTATACAGAGAAACCCTGTCTCGAAAAAAAAAAAGCCATTGGTTTCTATAAGTTCCTGGGGAAAAAATCTTAGGCCCCATGAAACCTTGCTAAGGCCTGGGCACAGTGAGTTTCTGTGAGAGGTGTTAGGTTGAGACTGTGAAGATGTCCGTAGGCTCCCATTCAGTCATTGGAAAGAACTCAGAGCCTGGTAAGTCCATCTGTGGATTTTAAGGCTATGTGAGATCCTTAGGAAAGTTTTAGGCCCTTAAGAAGTACTTACATCTGGGCGTAACAAGATGTCTCTGCTTGTAATGGTCTCTGCTACTAAGCCTGATGACCTGTGCCTACCTTTAGGACTCATTTTGTGGAAAGAGAGATTCATGCCCTGTGGATTGTCATTTGACTTCCACATTTGGAAGGAAACAAACTAATCAATTAAATAAAATATAGATATAAAAGAAGAAAAGCCGAGATTTCATACAAGTCTATGAGCTTTCCTTAGGCCATGGGGACCTTAAGCTATAAAGTCTAGTGAGATGATGGTGGAGGCTTCTAGTCTATGGATACTCTAGAGAAATCCTCCTCCCCAATGAGACATATGTATAGCGTTTGTGTATTACTGTGATCCCGGAAAACTCTCATGCCTCACTGAGGCCTTAGAAAAGGTTGTGAAGCTACTAAAGACCCTGAGATGGGTTCAAGCATCCTAAGGACAGTGTAGAAGGGCCTTAGACCTCAGAAACTCTTAACAAATCCTTGAACCCCACCATGACCTGGAGGAGAGCCAGGACCATTTTAAAACTTGAGCAAGGTCTTCAACCCCATATGATCTGAGGGAGACTGGCCTTTCCTGAGACCCAAGGGAAGTCCTTAACACCACTGAAATGTCAAGGCTTTAGGTCCTTTAGGGCTCTGGGGAAGTTCATGAATCACAATGTACTAGTGAGAGCCATGAACCTTGCTGAGTGCCCAGAGAAGGTATGGGCATCATTAAGAATCTGGGACCATGGGACAGAGAGTAAGACCCTCTAAAAACCCAGAGAACACAGAGGACTGTGCTGAGACCCTTCTCAGTGCAGTACACCACACTGAGATCTCTGGTTCTCTGTTCCTTTGAGACTTTGGGAGATACTGTGGACCCCACAGCAACCATGGGAGAAGTTTTAGGGTTAACTGAGCCCCTGGTGTGATGGCATGAGTGTGAGACTTCTCCAACAGACTTGTATGTTTGAACACTTGGTCTCCAGCATGTGGTGCTGTTCTGGGAGATTGTGAAACCTTTTATACATGGGGCCTAGCTGATTGATACATAAAGGGCCATAAGAGTGAGTGTTAGGGTTATAGGCTGGCCAGCTCTGTTTCTGGTCTGACTCTGCTTTCTGGCCAGCACCTCTACAAGCTTCTGCTTTCACAGACAGACCAACTTCAGCCACCATGACTTCTGTTCCATGATGGGCCATGAGCTGAAATTAAACCTCTCCTACCCAAAGTTGCTTCTTTGGGGAGATTTGTTCACAGGGATATGAAAGGCACTAAGTAAGGCAGAAAGAGTTAAGTCCTTTTAAGATCTTGGGAAATCAGTGAGGCCCACTGAGGTCCTAGAGAGGGTCCTAAGATCCCTTGGGATCCGCAGGAATGCCATGACTTTGGATGAGAGCCAGGGAGGCAGTGCGAACCCTGCTGAGTTCCCAAGCAGACTGGGTTTCACTAACATCTGGAGAAAACCTAAGTCCCTTTAGTACCCTGGGGAAACTGTAAGAGTTTGAGAGAGTGGTGATATGGCAGGACCATGATGAGACTCTGAGGAAGATTGTGAGCTCCAAAAGTGCCTAGAGAAGGTCTTAACCCCACTGAGAAACTGAAGCTGTCTCTGGGAGCCCTTGCCTTGAAGGGTACTCTAAAACCTCAAAGAGACTCTGGGAAAGGCATCTGTTCAGCCAAGACTCTAGGGAGAGCCCAGAGCCACAGTGAAACTCTCATGGGGAGAGAAATGGGGAGGTGGGGTTGCTGCTGAGCCATGTGAAGCCTTAAGCTGCAGGGAGACCCTGAAAATCAACTTTAAGCAACGTTGAGGTGGGGTAAGCCTGTTGCAGCGTTAGCGTATCCATGAACTCCTTTAAGATACAAGTTATGCGTCATTCCTCATGGAGACCCTGGAGAGTCGTGAGCTCCCATGATAGTCCTGTGGAGGCCTTAAAGTCCTGTGGGGGATGCTCAGGGTTGTCCCTGTGAGTCACTGAGACCTCTGAAAGAGTTTAAATATCACAGAAAAAGATAAAAAACATAAAGAAGACCTTAAGCAGCCAGGGCAGTGGTGGCACACGCCTTTAATCCTAGCACTTGGGAGACAGAGGCAGGCGGATTTCTGAGTTCGAGGCCAGCCTGGTCTACAGAGTGAGTTCCAGGACAGCCAGGGATACACAGAGAAACCCTGTCTCGAGAAAAAAAAAAAAAGACCTTAAGCCTTTTTAAGTTCCTAAGAAAAGCCAGAAGTGGTGGTATATAGCTCAACTTGGGCGATTGGGACAAAAAGACTGAGTTTAAGACCAGCCTAACTACACTACAAGGCTCCTTTCTCAAAATAAAAAGCTCCTAAAGAGGTTGGATCCCCAGTGAGACCCTCAGGCAGGCCCTCTGGCCTCTCTATGGTCCTGAGGACACCCCTACTCCATCCTGCTTGAGCTCTTCACCTGCTCTCCTCTTGCATTCACATATCGTCTGCTACAGTAGGTCCACTGGAGTCTCCCAGGTCCCCAGAGTATGAATGTCTGCAGCACTTTCTGGGGGACAAGGAGCAGAGAGCAAGGGGCCCACAATTCAGGTCTAGTGTCTGTAAAGCCCTGCAGAGGGTAGAGTTCTAGTTCATGCAACTGGCACCAAGTGTTTTTGCTGGTTGCCTAGGGAACAGGGCAGTGCCAAATCAGGAACAGAAAGAGTCAGGGAACCCTCAACCACTCCAAGTGGAGTCTGAGAAAGGTTTTGTAGCTGGAGTAGAGCAGGCACTAACAGATGGAGATAGCTGGCTTTGAGCTCTGAAGCAAGTATTACTTGTAGGGATTTGCTGGCCTTCAGGTGTTTATCTTGTTATTGGATACTGCAGGAGGATGTACCACAGGGCTTCAGCCCAGTTGACCCCCAAGTGGGCTATGGAAGGAGAGCTAGAGGAGGAGGGACCATTAAGTGCCTTGCTGCCTGAGTTCTGCTTTCCTTCTACCTCTGAGAGTGAGCTGGGGTCTAGGCTGAGGTAAGGACCCAGCTATCAATGGGAACCGTGAAGCAGACCAAGGGATAAAGATACTACAACAACTGCAGCTTCCTGGGGAATGATGTGGAAAAATGCTCAGCCAAGGACAAAGAAAACATCACCCACTCTGGAACAATGTCTCCTGCTGTGAACTGGTTCATCAGGCCATCAGGGCCCCTTGTTAAGACTCTAATTACCCTAGGGATAAGTAGAGGTGTTGACGTCCAATGAGTGCTTTCTGCAGACCTAGCACTGGGCTAGTGTTTGGAAACTGCAGCTTCAGCCCCTCTGGCCATCTGCTGACCCACCCCACCTGGAGCCCTTAATGGGCCAAACAGCAAAGTCCAGGGGGCAGAGAGGAGGTGCTTTGGGCTATAAAGCTAGTGGGGACCCAGTAACCCCCAGCCCTAAGTGATCAGCTACAATCAAAAAGCATCAGCAAGCAGGTATGTACTCTTCTCGGTGGGCCTGGCTCCCCAGCTAAGACCTCAGGGACTTGAAGGAGGATATGGACTACTCTCTTATGTGGAACTTTTGCTAGCCTCAACCCAGCCTATCTTCCAGGTCATTGTTTCAACATGGCCCTGTGGATGCGCTTCCTGCCCCTGCTGGCCTTGCTCTTCCTCTGGGAGTCCCACCCCGCCCAGGCTTTTGTCAAGCAGCACCTCTGTGGTTCCCACCTGGTGGAGGCTCTCTACCTGGTGTGTGGGGAGCGTGGCTTCTTCTACACACCCATGTCCCGCCGTGAAGTGGAAGACCCACAAGGTGAGTTCTGCCCCTGAATTCTGTTCCCAGTGCTAGCTACCCTGGTTCTCTTTACCCTTGGGACCTTGTAAATTGTGTCCTCGGTGTGGAGGGTCTTGGGATAACCAGGGAGTAGGGACATGTTTCTGGGGGCAGCTAGACATATGTAAACATGGCAGCTGCCAGGAATGCGTAAGAATTCCTCAGTGTTAGTAACTTGGGACATGTGGCTAGATCCCAGGATAGGTACTGATTTAGGGCCCTCATAGAGCACTGCACTGACTGAGGATAAGTAGGCTTTGGAGGCCCATGTGTCCATCCATGACCAGTGACTTGTCCCACAGTCATGCAACCCCTGCCACCTGCAGAGATTAAGGGGAGAGAAAACCTAGGGTAGTAGGAGGTTGCTCAGCTACTCCTGACTGGATTGTCCTATGTGTCTTTGCTTCTGTGCTGTTGATGCTCTGGCTTGCTCTGACACAACCTCCCTGGCAGTGGCACAACTGGAGCTGGGTGGAGGCCCAGGAGCAGGTGACCTTCAGACCTTGGCACTGGAGGTGGCCCGGCAGAAGCGTGGCATTGTAGATCAGTGCTGCACCAGCATCTGCTCCCTCTACCAACTGGAGAACTACTGCAACTAGACCCACCACTATCCAGCCCACCCCTCTGCAATGAATAAAACCTTTGAATGAGCACAAGTTGTGTGTATGTGCATGTGCATACATGGGACCGGGAGACATGAGTGAGGCTGGCGGGATAGCCACAGCTTAATCTATCTATCTGCCTGGCCACAATAGCCCATAAAGGGTCTACCCAAGTCTTCTTTGGTTCTCTCTATATCCCCAGTTTTCTCCTGGCTCCCTGGGTACCTCCCACAAGTACCTGTTAGACCAAACCTGGAACATATACAGTTCCTTCCCCCAAGATAACCAATACTGTCAGGTAGCCTATAACCCCCACCCTGAGTTGTCTGGGAGGACCATGACCCCCCCTCCACTCCTGATGCTTCTAGCTGGATAGAGAGGAGCTAGAGGTCTTTGGAAGGCATGGGTGATGGCAGCTAGGAGCTGATAATTCATTGCTCTATAGCCCTGGATCCTCAAAGGCCCCAGAGAACTTTTATAAGAAAGAGGACCAAAATATTCCAATAATAGTTCCCACCTAGCCTTCCTGAGTTCTTTTTCCAGAGCTATTTTAGAAGGACTCTCTGAATGGGTAGAAAGAGAGGCTTGGGACCTTGAGCTGGAAGGCCATGGAGGGCATTTTCAAAGAGCTTATCCAAGTTCTTGGAGGACAGAGAGTAGCCCCAACTGCTCTCAGACTATCCAAGTGACTCTTGGTGCTCAGAAGAGGACCAGCATCCCACATGGGTGGAATGACATACTGAAGGATTCCTATAAGCCCTGGGCATGAGCCAGAACTCCACTTCTCAAAAATGACCAGTTGTGAGTTCTAAGCAAGGTGGCCATGAGGAAGACCTAGGGCTGGGACCTACTACCACTTCTCAGCCTCTCCTTCCAGCTAGATAGGTTCCTTGAACCTAACTGCTTGGTAGTCCCCTAGAAATATTCTCAGTTCTAAAGAAACTGGATATAGTTAGATCTTTGGGAAATCTCAACAGAGTGCCTCTCTTTTGCACTCTGAGCCCAGGTTGGGTGCCACCTGTCTGGCAGATGAGAGCTTAGGGGCCTAGGGTGATCCTGGTTACCCCAAGGGCTGACCAACCTGCCTACCACCCAAGCCAAACCAATCTGTTCCTCAAAGCTCCACCCAGAACCAGGTGTCAAGTCTCTGAACTTGACATAGGCCTCCTTGCTGGAACTTGTTGGCTGGGAAGCCTCCTCTAGCAGTGCTAAGAACCCTTCCCGGTCACCCCCTCTCTGCAACAATACCACAGGGCCCACCTAGAGAAATGTCACAAGGCCCTAGCAAGCCATGCCCCTGAAAAAGGAAGGCCAGAAATGAACATGATGGATGAGTGGATGGATAGACACTGGACCCAAAAGAAGAAAGAAGGAGTAAACTGGGGTCATTCTATGGAACTCCCTAAGGTCTTGGATGGGGTAGCAGATAGGGCATCCCACTGTTCAGGTACCACAAACTTTCTGGGGGGCATATGAGTCATGGGTGAAGGGAACAAAAATCTTTGGGTCCTTGGACCTTGTAGGGCAAGTCAAGCTTTTCAGGAAATGTGGTGGACTAGTGCGATGGGGTTCTGGGAGCACAGAAGTATGGTCCAGATATCCAGATTCCTATCTATGGCTTCACTCCTGCAGCCTTTGACTCAGACCTCAAGGGAGAGGCAGGTTGCCCTAGAACCCTTAACCTGTACAGGCTGAGGCACATGCCCCATGCCTTCCTGAGGCATCCTGAAACTCTAGTTTAGGGCTCTCCTTCCTACTGGCCTTGAGAAGAGGAAGCAGAATAATAGAGATGGGCATGTGCTGTCTCTCAGTCCCTCCAAGAGTGGACAAGAAGAAGCCACTTAAACTGAACCAGTGCCCAGGGAGCAGATGTCAAACCAGATTCAGTCTTTGATCAGCATCACCCTGGGTGCTAACCTGAGACATCCCAGCAGAAGACTTCAGATGTTTCTTTAAGCCCTAGGTCACCCTATGTATGTCAGTCCTTGACCTGGCTCAGGCACTCCTGCTGGCCTTACTGAGGCCCTTCAGCACAGCCCTGCAGTACAGGAGCTCCTTCCTGCCCTGGGAACCAGGGCTCCCCTTGTCCATGGAGTCTGCAGTGATAACCATGTTTAATCCAGCTACCTGTGTTGCTTTGGTATTTGAAATGTGTCTGTGTCTTCTGGGGAACCTTCTTGCCTCTGCCTACCATCTGGAGGGCCAGGGTATTACTAAGGATAGCCAATATACCTCTTGCCTGGATTGACGAAGCAGTTCAGCTCCATATATATGATGATAGAGAGACTCATACTAATACCACACATGGGAAGACTGAGGCCTGGAGCCAGGGCAGCCACTCTTCTGCTATGCTCAGTGCTATGCTACTCACAGTATAGATTCCCCAACACCTAATATGGTCTTCCAATGTAGCTGCTTAGAGGTTGGCTCCCCAAGATTATATTGTCTCCGGGTACAAATGAACTGGCACCTCAGCCTAGGCCCAGGGACCGTATTTGCTTACATTATCAATAAATGTTTACTGTACTCATGTTCTCTCAGGCTGAACAGGCCCTGAGTGATATGATAGGTGTGGTCAGGTATTCTGAGGTCCATTTTTATCCTTTGAGATCCTTATACCCAGCAAGGTTCTGAACCAAGGAGTAGGAAGCACTGCAGAACCAGGTAGCTCTTAAATCAACCTACCCAGAAATGTCACTAGGCAGCCTCAAGCACTCGTTGGTGGCTTTCTAGCATAGATGTGAATGATGGAGACCCCTGAGGAGACTTCCCACAAACTCAGATTGGGTGTCCCTCCATGCAGATAACTACTGTTTTGGAGTAGACATTTGTGAAATCTAGATAACATAGCCAGAAATAGCTAGTCATGGAAGCGTCCAGCAGAGGGCACCAAAACCTTGCTTTTGAAGTACTACAAGTCTGAAGGGCTGGCTTATCATAGTAGATCCTTCTAGGGGCTACACAGTGTCTCCCTTTACTCCTCAGCTGTCACAGGGACAAAGAAGCTTCCCAAGATGCTAACTGCCCTAAATTGTGAAAAGTATGAGGTTTGGGAAGGAAAGACTGGATGTGCACCTTTGGGGTTTAGGCTTCCTAGATCCCCATGGAGGCAGAACAAATACCCAGGTGTCTGCACCATTCCTAGTATGTCCCAGGTTAGAGGCATCTTCTACCTGTCTAGAATTACAGCTGCCTAGAGGAGAGTGTAGGAGGTAATCCATGCAACACCTCACACAATGGCTAAGCAAACAGGCCAGGGGAACGGACTGTCTATTTCCAGCTGAGACCTTTGTGGTTCCCAGAGCCCTAGTGGACACAGAGACTGGGAGCCAGAGGATCCAGTAATCCCTTTCTTTGCTTGGACTTTTCTTAGCCACATAGGCTGGAAGACAAAACTCTAGTTTTCACATGAAGTAGGGGCTACAGGGACCCCAGGGTGCAGGATGCTTCATGCAGAGTCCATCTGGGACAGGGTCAGCTCTTTCCCATGTCTACCTTCCGCTCAGCGCTGAGAAGAGAAGGTCATTTTTGAAAAGAATGCTGTGGGTGGTGTGGCCAGGGGTAGGCGAGCTGAAGAACAGTCTGGATGCCGTGTCTTTTTTCTCTTCCCCCCTCCAACTATTGTTTCTGGCTGGGCCACAGAACAGCAAGGCAGATTCCTTCGAAAGTGAAGCTGTGGAGGTGGCCCTGTGTGGTCCAGTCGTGCTGTGCTGGCGCCAAGTTACCCAGTGGCTTTGAGCCAGCCCCCTTGGAGTCACTGGCTCACTGCCTGGCCCCCAGGTATCCTGCCCCCCACCGCCACCTTGGTGCAAACCCCTTACCTATAACACCCTTCTGCTGCAGGTAGTCAGAATATCGTGCCTGATCTGCAGACCCCTAAGTTCGATTCTTGAATCTGGGCCTAGGCTGGGCCTAGGTTTGCCAGCATGCCTCTCTCTCCAAGAAGGGCCTAAGCCAGGGCTCCTCAGACTGAAAGTTGTCATGGTGATGCATCACCCACTCAGTGCTTCATCCATATGCTCAAAGTGAGTAGATCCAGTTATCTGACCTCTGGGTTAAGGTCACCAACTCTGGTTGGCTGTGCCAGCTAAGTCCCAAAGGCCATGTATGGCTCCCATCTGTAGACTAATGATGGATTCCTTACCATTTTGCCTACAACAGAAGTATGTCTTAAAGCTGCCAAACCTGGAGGTCTACAGACTCTCATGTTTCTATGAGGCTTCATCCCTTGCGGCCCGGCAAAGCCTTTAGAATCCTGCTGCTAGCAATGAGCCACATTCCACCAGGACCTCCTTCTGGCTTTCCCAGCCCATCTGTGTTTGTGGACAACAGAGCGGAGTCCCTCAGCCCTGCCAGCTTGTGGCTGTTCATGCTGAGGCCCTGGCACTCCCCCTCTGCTCTTCAAAGGCTACCCTGGCTTAGAACTGAGTCCTGCTCCAGCTGGGTCTCCTCTCTCCTGTCCAATCCCTAAAACCCATGGTGACCTCGACTGCAGATGACCTGGAAGACTCCTCCTAGCTTCTACGGGCCCAGGTCCTGAGCATGGGTCAGCAACACCTGGTGACCCAGCAGCAGACAGAATGGCCCTGAGGACCCGAGGTAAAATGAGGTGCCCATATCTGTGCCCTGGCAAATGCTGCCTGATCTTCCCCAGGCCTGACTTCTGAGGATGAAGAACAGTTTCAGTTGGCAGGACTAGGGAACAAGTGAAAGGTGAAGTGCCCCAACCTGGATCCAAATATTGAAAAGGAGATGAGAGGGGCTGGCTGAGTGACAGAGAACTAATAAAGGAAGGATTCCCCATATCCCAGCTCTAGCTGCACAATCAGACCTTAAAAGCAAGAAGGAAATGAATGGAGAAGCTTCCTGAAGCAGTGTCTGTATTCTATAGTTTGTAACCTGAGGCAGGTCCATTATGGCCTCCTCATTTGGCCAGGCACTTGATTGGCATAAGCAAGGGGTGTCTATAGCTACAAATTGTACAAGTGGTGTCTTGAGGGTATAAGAAGTAACCTCAGTCTCCTTGGGTCAGTGGACCTAAAGAATGAAAGCTAGTAGGTCAAGTAGGTGGAGACTAATGTCTTGGATCTGAGAGTCTTTGGCTTTCATCTTCTGGAGATAGCCCTGGCTCTCATGTGGGTATCGTGGAGAAGAGAAAATGGGCACACTTCCTGTATATACTCCTAATATAGCCATGGGTATATGAAAGACACCATATCCTAAGGGACAGGGTCCCTTAGAAATGGAGGATTGAGGCATCCACTCATCTTGAAGTGAATCGGGGAGAGACGATTTAGCCAAGAGTAAACTCTTGGGAGAGACCAGCTACACCATATTACAGACGAGGAATCCTCTGATCCTGAGGTTCACTGTGTATGTTGGGGCAAGAAGGTCTTTGCAGTTCTTTGAAGTCCTAGATCAGTACTCACGGCATACCTAACCAGAGTTCCACCCCAAATCCCAGAGTCCCCTCTGGAGTAAAGTTTTGTTTGAATAGGTAGAAGAGCCTTTATGGACAGATGCCTCACAACTATGGGTTCTGGACTGTTCCAAATTCATTTCTATGTGGTTCCAGAAATAGTCTGTGGAGTCAGAAGGGAAAATGGAAGTCTGGGGTAGATTGATTGCCCAATGTAATGAGCAGAATAGGTATTTGAACCTAGGCAGTCACTGGCCCCTCCCTGTACACACTCTCTTCCAATGTGATGCCAAGTGGGTAGAAGTATATAGAATGGACCTCTTAGCTCCAAGCAGGAGGTTTCCTGGGTTTTCAGCTGTGGAGTTGTAGCTTTTGAGAAGGTTGACTCAGCCTTGCCAGTCAGCCAAGGGGAAGAAATCAGTGTGCAAGGGTTGGGGACAAATGTGAGGTAGGATAAGAAGATTTGTTGTTGTTTTTTTTCCTGTGCTATGTATTGAGCACATGCTTGCAAGATTCTCTACCACTGAACTACGTCTCCGGCCCTAACACCTTCCTTCCTCTTCTTTCCATTCCCAAGGTAGTTATGATTGTGGGGGGAAAGGCATGTTCTGAAGAGTCAGTGCAATCTCTTAAATGACCACCAGATGTCAAGCTCGAGCCGGATTTGCAAATTCCCTTTCCAGGTGCAGAATGGTGGGGAAGCCAATGAGGATTAAGAACAGTGTTTGATCCACCCTGTACATCCCACGGACCTCACCTCTTATCTAGAATCCTAGAAAGAGTCCATAATAAACTTATTTTAATATAAATAGAACAAAGTTTTCTTAGAACTAAATGGATAGTTCAAGGTGTTTGAGGTTCGGGGGTCTTAGGACAAGAAGATATATAACGAAAAGAATGCCTGATATGACAAGAGAGAGGGAGTCTCAGTCCCAAGTACAAGGCTACAGAACTCACTTATACCATGATGCTATAGAAGGTCTTCTCTCTGTAGGGGGAAGAATTACAGCTTTGCCTCTTACCACTTCCCTTCCCTGAGTACCTCCAGATCCCTGCAGTGAGAACTTTAGATGGTGTATTTTAATTAAAGATATACCTATCGGATTCAGCGTGAGGCCACTTTAGCAGTCCAGGAAGAAAGACTGGGTGCTGGGGATTTCTAGAGGTACTTCAGCTTTGTTTTCCATAAATGAGAGTCCAGGCAGATCCCCTGAATTAGGTGACTCTCCTTTTCCCAAGCCTCAAGTGAGTAGTTTTGTTTTGTTGTTTTTTTTTTTTTCTGTGCTGTGTCTTCATAGTTACACCTCAATATTTGTTCTTTTTTTTTTTAAATGGTCCCTTCCTCCTGTGTCCCCTAGACTGTCCATGGAACATGAAATAAAATTTTGAAGGGCTATGCCCTTCAAACTCTAACTCACTGATACTTTGTACCCCATTCTTGCCTCAGTGGCACCATGGTTTAGTTACTCCTCCATGGGCACTTGTTGCCTGCCTTCTTCCCTTCCTTAAACAATCAGTGTTTAGAATAAAATAAAATAAAATAAAATAAAATAAAATTAGCTCTGGACCTATTCCGAGGGGAATTCAAGGGAATAGAGCTTGGATACATTTAAGATAAATAAAGTTCTTCTTCTCTGGCTGTGACCTCTGGGATGTAGCCATTTTTTTCTTTATAGCCCCTTATCTTCTACCAGCTCAGAGGAAGCTCCTTTCTTGGAGCTTTCATGGAATCTCTTCACGGGTTTGAAGAAAGCCTTCACTTTCTTCGTGTCAACCTCTGGCTTAGTAAATCCCAGCCAAACATTCTCAGAAAGCCTTAGTGGTAGCAGTTTGCAATGTTCAGGCATTTTGCTGTGGACAATAGAGGGCAGCACTTGTCACATACTTCTAGTCTCAGGGCCTAGAGTAGGTCTAGAATCTTCACAAGGAAAAGATTGCCTCACTCTGCTAAGCATGAAATGCCCTCTGTTATGAATCCCATATATGATTTGGGGTCATCCACGAGCATAGTGAGAAATCCCACTTGCCCTTCTCCCATGGAATAGGATATTTGTATCATGCTGAGCTACTTCCATCAAGAATAAATTACCATAAAGTTTCTCTTCCCCTACAGAAAGTCTCATTCTCCCTAAACATGCCTATTTCAACTACTAAGTAAGTGACTTCAGGTGGAACTTGGACAACAAATGGAGAGGGAATAATTAAGTCTTAGCTTGGGCTTATAAACTGAGTAAGATAAAAAGATTAGCTAGAATGCAAAAGTACAAAGAGTAGAGACTAGTTGGTTTCTGTGGAGTGCGCCTTTTTTTTTTTTTTTTTTTTTTTGAGACTTTACTCTACTCTCTGTTTTCCCTCAAAGCCAGGAACAAAGGTCTCAGAGTTTAAATGTGACTTCAGGCAATACTTGTTATCTGAGCCCCATCTCAGCAGCTGTCCATGCCTTAAAGGACATTTGAGTCCGTTCCTTAAACAGCGTTTGAGTCCGTGCCTTAAACAGCACTGCAACTCGGCTAAAAAGGGGTGAGAACCCACCCAATTAACATCCCCAAAAGGGTGAACAAGTGTCACTATACATGCCATCTGTACCAGTATGCTTATGCTTGGCACCACTCATAAAGAAGGGCAAGGGGCCAGGTCAGATGACTGATGATAGAGACGAATTCTAAATTGAGTGTCCATGAAACATGAGACGACAAGATGGCGCTGTGTCACAAGGATACGCCATACTCAGAAGACCTTAGAACGTAATTTTAATATTTATTTTAAATCCGGACCCTAATTTGCATAAACCACGCCCCTTTTTACCTGTGCCACGCCCACAGACATTCCAGGGTGTCAAGTGACTGCCAGGTGTCAATCCAGTGAAGCCCCACCCACTCCCCACCCCTGCACATAGTCCCTACCCCCTAGCTAACAGGAAGTGCTTCTAGCTTAATTCAAACCTACATAGACGCCTTCCTGTCTGTCAGGCAGGGGCCAAAGCCCCACCCTCTAATGCCCCCATACCCTAGTGTTGCGCCATAGTCAGCTGCCCCAGAAGTCTTTGCAGTACTTTGCTGGCATATCATTTCCCAAATTTGGAGGGGGCTGGAAGTGGGCGTGGAGGAGACGAGGTGAGGGATAAAAGCGTGGTGTCATTCGAGCAGGTGCCTTACTCAGTGCTGGAGAGCAGAAGCCGCTTCTAGGGGCTCTGTTATCATGCACGCTCCAGAACTCCCTCTCACCGTCTCTTCAGACTCAGACTCAGCCCCTTCCAGCCCTGCCGCAACATCGTCGCCACGGCTGGAGGGCCCGGCCACCACAACCAGAGCACCCCCTGCTTTGGAGGAGGCTGCTAATATTGGCCCAGCCAGCGGATCATCGTCCGGGCAATTTCGGAAGAGAATCTTGGGCACCAGTGACTCCCCAGTCCTCTTTATCCACCGTCCGGGAACTTCAGGAACTACGAAGCGACTAGAGTACAGGTAACTAACTGATTTCCCCCTTGTTCATGCCTTTTGTGTATAAGTGAATGCGCAGTTTAAATATTCGGGTGTGGGTAGGTGGCTGGGGACTTGGGAGAGTTAGGATCCTTCAGTTGGTCTCTGAAGAGGGGGAAAGTTGCCGCTAAACCGGTCTTAAGAGTGACCTCAACCTCTGAGGGGACAAAAGGACAACTGGGACTGGGACTTACAGGGCTACACAAAGCTATAAGGAAAGTATGGTTTCTTTCACTAATCTACCATGCAAAGGGGAGAGGCAGCTCTCTTTCTCTTCCCAGCGGGAGTACACAGCTGTTTTTGCAAATGTGAAATTTTTCTGTGTGAAAATTTTCCCCCGGTGCATGCCCCCCCCCCCGCTTCTCCCCCAACCCCGCTCCCAGCTAAACTGTGCAGAGGGGCCAGAGATTCTGGAGCAGTGTGGGGTGATATATATATATATATATATATATATATATATATATATATATATATATATATATATATATATATATATATATATATATATATATATATATATATATATATATATATATATATATATATATAAATTTTAAAAGCAAAGTTTCCCTGTTTTTACATCCTGTACCTCCTAACTACCACCAGGATACTGGAGGGTAGGTAGATAGGATGATGTGCCTTGCTATTCCCTAGAAGGGTTTAAGTACCAAAACTGCTTTTCTCCTGGCTGTGCCTGTCTTTAACCCCCCCTCCCTCCAGTGTTCCCTGTGCACAGGCAGGAATTTGGAGCAGCAGCCGCAGCACTCCCAGGTGCACATTCATTTGTGTACAAAGCTTTTCTTCCCTGCAACTGGGATCCCAGACTCCTTAATCCACCCGGCATAATGTTTATGGGGAGAAGCCCTGCCACCCCTTCCAGAGTTTGCCTTCCTAACACAGAGCCATGTGCCCTTTGGTGTTTTGCTCCCATCCAAGGTAGAAGTGTGAGGAGAGGAATGGGAGACATTCACATTTTTAGCTGTGACCTCTCAAAGAAAGCCTTTTGTGTGCAGCAGTTTTACACCACCACCACCACCCTGCCCCCAGCCAGGCAGGAGCCAGTTTGTCCTTCCCAAAGGAGGGTCTCCTGCCTCTCCCTGAACAGTTGTCAAACTTGGCAAAGTGACTTCTCACCAACTGCTTCCTCCCATCTACTGAGAAGGGGGTGGGGAGAGTAGGCAGCTGAAGGGACAGGATGGGGGGGGGGAGTGCTCCAACCATGACAAGGTGACCCTTGGGCTTCCCCATCCAGCAGCAAGGTGGGGGGGAGGGGTCCAGACTCAGCTGGAGAAGACTTGTTTTTGAGATAATCTCAAGGATTTTTGCTTCTCCTCCTCAGGGGCCGAGTAATTAAAACAGAGCTCACTGTGCAAGAGGAGGAGGAGGAAGAGGAGAACGACTACGACGACTGCAGGCCCCTAACCCAGGGTTCTGAGTCTCCTAAGGCTAAACTTCTTGCCCAGCCAGAGCTGCAGAAGCCTAAGTCAAGGCCTGTGCCACCAAGGCCTGAGCCAAGGCCTGAGCCACCTAAGACTGAGCCGAGGCCTGAGCCACCTAAGCCTGAGGAGAGGCCTGAGCCACCTAAGCCCGAGGAGAGGCCTGAGCCACCTAAGTCCGAGGAGAGGCCTGAGCCACCGAGGCCCGAGGAGAGGCCTGAGCCACCGAGGCCCGAGGAGAGGCCTGAGCCACCGAGGCCCGAGGAGAGGCCTNCGAGGAGAGGCCTGAGCCACCGAGGCCCGAGGAGAGGCCTGAGCCACCGAGGCCCGAGGAGAGGCCTGAGCCACCGAGGCCCGAGGAGAGGCCTGTGCCACCGAGGCCCGAGGAGAGGCCTGTGCCACCGAGGCCCGAGCCGAGGCCTGTGCCACCGAGGCCCGAGCCGAGGCCTGTGCCACCGAGGCCCGAGCCGAGGCCTGTGCCACCGAGGCCCGAGCCGAGGCCTCTGCTACCGAGGCCCGAGCCGAGGCCTGTGCCACCGAGGCCCGAGCTGAGGCCTCTGCTACCGAGGCCCGAGCCGAGGCCTGTGCCACTGAGGCCCGAGCTGAGGCCTCTGCTACTGAGGCCCGAGCCGAGGCCTGTGCCACCGAGGCCTGAGCTGAGGCCTCTGCTACTGAGGCCCGAGCCGAGGCCTGTGCCACCGAGGCCCGAGCCCAGGCCTCTGCCACCAAGGCCCGAGCCGAGGCCTCTGCCACCGAGGCCTGAGCTGAAGCCTGAGCCTGAGCCTGAGCCTGAGCTGAAGCCTGAGGTGGAACCTGAGAAGAAACAGGCTAGAGCATCCCGAGACTCCAGCCCCGTGCCCAAGTGCTGTGGCCTGTGGCCCAGGAGAACCCCACGCTCCCAGAACTGAATGGAACCTCCGAAACCTCCCACCAGCCCCAGTCCTTCCTCAGAGGTGAGTGTCCTTCAGGCATACAGCAGAACAGAGGTATCTCTAGCACAGGAGCATCAGAGCCCCTGCAAATGCAAGACTCAGCCAAGGAACCAACCAAGGCTAGGAAGTCTAGTCAGTCAGTATCTGGGACTCAGGTGTGCTCCAGGTGTCACTCCTTGGGAACAAGGGGTGTAGGCCAAGCAGACACACAGCAGCAGTCTCTGTAATGCTCCCAGGAGTCCAGGGGCGAAGGAAGCAAGTGCTGGGGGGGGAGGGGGAGGGTGTGTGGGGGGTATCAGACAGCTCCAGGGGAAAAGGCAGGGTTCCAGATGAGGAAAGAATCTGAGGAAAGAAAAAAGAAAAACAAACTGTTAGCTAAAAAGAATCTGGAGACCAAGGAAAGCTGGGTGTGAGGGGTCCTGTCCCCCCTTCCCCTGGCTATGCAGTTACAGCTGTGGTGCCCCTGCACCAGTGGCTTGACCTCTCTGTGTCTATCCCCATTTGTCAAAGTGTGTGACAGTCTCAGGCTTCCTGGCTGAACTGTGAACAGCAAATGACATAATGACCAAAGAGACATTCTGAGAGCTGCAAAGGGCCTTAGGAGAGTGTGTGTCCTAATTCTATTGTGTTCTGAAGGCCATGGGTTTCCTGTGTGTGAATGGGGTGGGAAGCAGCTAGAGAGGGCACAGGGCCAGAAGCACTGTGGACTCTGCCGAGGAAGCTCTGCTGTTTGGTGGCCCTGCAGTTCACTGGTCAGGTACTGGGTGGGGACCAGGGAGGCAGAGGCTGTGTCTGGTGGAATACTGGAGACTGGGGGGGGGGGGCAGCATGTAGGTCTGTGTCCTTGTGCCTAAGCCTCAAATGGCACAGGCTTCCCAGCAGGTGAATTCCACCCCTCTTCCAGGCTATCAAGCTCATGCCAGAAAGAAGCCAAGAACTTTCTTTCAAATGTTGGTTCAGACACTAAAGCAATTACATAGTAATATGGCTTCAGTCTATCCAGACCCAGCACACCGGCCTTCCCTGCTGCGCCCTCTCCAGTGCCCCCACAGCAACCCTTACTTACTTTTGGTGTGGGTTGTGTTGATCAGTTTGGTGCGATCCTCATGTTGGTGGTTCAGGTAGTGACTTCTTCCCAGGCTTGAAGATTGGCACAGAGCATTGCTTGGGTCTTCCTGGTGTGGAGTCCCTATGTGGTGTCCAAGTCCGCAGCCCAGTTGAGTGTGTCCTCTGTGGCAGGCATCCAGCACAGGCATGAGGAAGAGCATGCTGGGGACCCTCAGAGAGAAGTAGGGTGTGGAAAATGCTTGGCTTGTTCCTGAGCAGTTAGCTCGGGTGACAAGCTAGGAAAAGTCACGGGGCGGGGGGCGGGGGGATAAGGAAGCCCCACCGCCTGGAGGGAGAGAGGGGAAAGACAGGCAGAGGCCCTGGTTAAGGGTGCCAGCCAGGCTTAGTGGGTAAGTCTGAATCTTATAGGGTATTTAGTTTCTTCAGAATTTGAGCTTTTAAGCCCAGAAAGGAGACCTGGACTGCCTCAGTGGTGGGGCAGAGCAGGGGAGGGTAAGGGCTAAAGTCTAGTGGGCCAAGCCCTATCTAGAAGAAACAATAGATCCCATGCATGCAAGGTAGGCCCCTTTCTACATTGCAGGGGGGAGAGGGGAGAAAAAATAAGGGAAAGGAGAGAGCCTTAGGGAAAGAATCTGTCGCTGATCCTGGCTGGGGGTAGGCTGTGTGATTTTGAGCCCTAGGTTGACCCCAAACTGTACCAGGCTCTTCCCTGCCCCTTGAGCCACACTTTGACTAAATAAGGTCAGGTGAAGGCTCTACGGGCAGCCACATAGAGGAAGAAGAACACATGCGTCCCCTGTCCCCCACCCTACCCCGCCTTCGTGCTCTGGTGGTTCTTCAGTGGGCACCTGAAGGTGACCTCAGCGTTTTCCTACCTGGCAAAGTCCAGGAGTTCATCTCCGGGGTGTGAGTCAGCGGCTTCTCCAGAGACCTCTGGAGGGCAGAAAGCAGAGATTAGGTTCTGAAATAGGCCACAGGTTATGATTGCTGCCCTCTCAGATGCCCGTTAGGAAAAGGAAGGCAGGACTCCAGAATCAGGGCTCTGTTCCCAGAACCTTGCTCATCTCCGGCCTGTGCCCCTTCTTGGGGAAAGGTAGAGAACCCCTCTGCCGGCCCTTGCCATTTTTTTCCCCTAAAGGAGACCCTTAGCAGAGGGCTTGCAGCCTAGTCTGGCCTCTCACGAGGACTGGAGGTGTTCACAGACACCTTTTTAATGTTCCTTACTCCCAACAAATTCACAAGTCTCCCTGGAATGAGGAACATCACCATACCCGTCTTCCTAGCTGGAAGCTTCCTCAAATCTATAGGCACAAACTCGGAGAGGCCAGAAAAGCCAGGGATAGAGGCTGGTGGATGGGGGGAGGGGGCAGCATGGGTGTGTGTGGGGGGAGACAGGCCAGATGTTCTTGGAATGGGACACAGGGGTGATTGATGCGGACAGGAATTTGAAAGGGGAACATTCCCCACGTGCTTCATGCTCCGGGTGGAAAATGGGTGGGGTGGGGGCTCTCTCAGTCCTGCCAAGATAATATGGAGATGCCTCGCCCTGTCTAGGTCCCCACACCTGTCCACTGACTTTAACTCCTGCCTCCCCAGAGTGTTAGGCTTTCAGAGTCCTCCCTGCATACCATCCTCTACGGGTGGTTATAGAGACAAGCCATGCTTACAGTCATGGCCCCAGGGTTTTCCTCATTCTCCGGCTCTCCAGCAGCTCCCCTATCTAACACCCCACCCCCAACCCCCAGGTCCTGCTAGAATCATGGCCCTTCACCTCCAGCATTGCTCAACTTTGAGGGGGTGGCCTTGTTCCCAGCAACAGTACGGTGAGCCTGTGTATGGTGTGTGGGTTTAATATTTGCCTTTAAGGAGCTGGACTTTCCCCAGCCAGGATTGGGAGGCTAGTGGCAGAAATTTTCTGAGAAAACGAAATAAGAGTCCTAGCATCCGGCCACGGCCACCACTGTGTCATTCTGCGACGCTCTCCCCCCACCCCCCACTTTCTCCTCTGCTCCCCCATTTTCTACCCACTTTCCACAGTGCCCAAACAAAACTATTTCCTACATTGTTAATCGTTAGGGAGCGGACAAGGCCGGATAGGCGTGTGCTAGCGCAGGGGCGGTCAGGGGTAGCCACTGGGGGTGCCCGGGGCCCCCAAACCGAGCTAGGGACTAGTCTGCCCCCGGCGGCTGCCTGGCCCCGACTTCGCCTAGGCTCGCGGGCGCCTGAGCGCGTGGGGCGCAGGGGCGGCGGGGAGCCGAGCGGGGCGCCAGAACCTAAGGAGCCTCGGGGAGCAGCGCATTGCTACCCGACGTTCCGCCTCTCTCTCCGACGCCCGTCCAGCTCGGCCTCCGCGACCCAAACCCTCTCGTTGGCTAGAAGGCGAAAGAGCGGAAAAAACCGAAGCTGGCTCGGGCGCGCGCTCTGTGGCGTCGGTGCTCCCAATCTGCGTCGCCTGTGCCTCTTTCCCGCGCCCGGGTTCCCCCGTGAGGGCGCCCCTGCTCCGTGCGAGTTCCTTGGCACCGCGGATCCTGGCGCCCTGTCCTTCCCGGCCCGGGAGCTCACTTTCTCAAATTCAGCTCTAGTTCTCTGTGGTCCCCCTACAACTCGAGGAACTTGCCGGCTTCTCTGCACCTCAGGCGTTAGTCTGACTAAGATCCTTGAAATTTAAGCATTGCTTTTGGGGGGGGGGGCTCCAAAATCTGTCAGCATTTGTTCTGTTCACAGGGAAAAGGTTTTGTTGTTGTTGTTGTTTGGTTTTTGTTTTGTTTTGTTTTGTTTTTGATACTTGATTTCCAAATATTTTAAAGGGTGGGAATTCTGCCTCTGCTGACTCCTCAAAATTAGATTATTTTGGCTTGGGCCCCCAAGATTGCTTCTGGCTCCTAACCATTTTAAATGCAAGCTTCTATATATAGGTATAAAAACACCATCCTCAGTTCCCTAAAATTTAAAATAAGCGTGGGTCCTTAGTCCTTTTGACAAAATCTCCTTACTTGGGAGAGTGAACATTTTGACAGCTTTTAGACACTGTCTCCCGTGTTCCTATCATTTTATATCTGCAATAATGTTCCTGTTGACTCTCTTCCCCCACCACCCGTCCTCTGGTTTTATTAACATGGAACACTAGATTCTGTAGTCTATTGCCCTAACCCCAAATTTTACAAGTTGAATCCCACCCAGACAGCTTTAACAATTTTCCTGGAACCTTTAAAGTCCCAACCTTCTTTTTTCTATGTCCTCCCCTAAATGTAGGCACCTCAAATAAGTGCATTCACCAGTCACATCTAAAATTCACTTAACAAGACCCCCCAAAAAAAACTTCCATGCATACACACTGGTCACAGGGCTTTGGGGTTCCCTAGAGCTCCTGCAAGCATTCTGGCCATGGTTAGGGTTCTTTAAAATATAAACGCTCTCACTAAAGCCCCCAAAGCAGGCTGAGCAATGATCTAAGGCATGAACTTGTGTGTGGCAGAGGGCTTTCCATGCTCTCCCAAGTCTTATATGACTGTTCATGTCTCTCTGGGTCACAGAAGGCACAAAATTAACTCTTGGCCATGTCCTTTTTCTTTATATTAGAATGTTATGTCCCCAATCCTTGAACACTGAGCATTTTTTTTTCTGCACCAAATATTAAAAGCCCTTTAACTTAACAATTTGGGGGAAAAAAGTTTTGTTTTGTTTTGTTTTTTTAACTCAAACAACAATTGCAAAATCCAGTACCATCCTGTATCCTTTTTACACCCCCCCCCCGTGTTGGCTCATGCCTGGTGTCCTCGAACATTAGGCAATATTTGCCAGGCCCCCCAAAACATACTTAGTGTTAGCCTTGGGTCACAAAAAGGTTCTGATTTCTCCCACTGCAATGCCAGCTATACACCCACTCAGCCCCCCTACATTTCAACCCCCCCCCCACACACCATCTTGCACAATCTCTGCAGATTGCAAATTTGGGGGAATTGGTTCTCAGGCCCCATGATTTAGGAACCCATGATCTCTATTCCTTGTAATGTAGGGACTGGCCCTGAAGTGCTCCAAGGTCTAGGAAACTTTAGATTCAGAAATTATTTTCCTGGGCCCCCCAAATTCAGGTACTCCAAAACAAATTGAGATTTTTTTTCTTCCAAAGAGTTGGGTTTTTATTAAACTTTAATGAACTTTGTTGAATTTATGACTTCTACTGGAGTCTCCCTATATTTGGATAATGTTTTATGGTCCCTAAAGCACACTGAAAAAAAAGTCCCAGATCCCCCCCCCCAATTCCTAGGTTTTAAACGTCTGTGTCTTACAAATTTCCTAGCTACTAATTCTACTCCCTGCAATTTAGATTTCATCATCCATTGGGTAATTTTTATTGATCCACAAAACAGGGAGTATGTTTCTCCAAGAACAAACATTGTCCAAGAAAACATACAAACTCCCCCTTGTTCAACAAAAAGATCAATAGGAATCTGTTTAAGAAATTAAAATATTAAAAGACATTGATTTTTCTGGCTTTCTCAAATGGACTGCTTTGCACTCCTAATTCCACCTCATTTAGACAGCATTTCCCCATTCTCTAGAGGACTTCTATGAAGCCACAGAAATTAGAGGTGATTTTTCCCGGGTGCTGTAGGGCCCACCGGCTTCAGGGTGAACCCTAGTCTCCACTCCCACCCCCCAAAAGAACTGACCTGAATTCCCTAAAATCCATCTGTTGCTTTTTCATCTCCCATTTTTAAACAATTAAAATTAAGCTCCCCCAAATTTCATGTTGGGAATTTTCTTAAACCCAACAGCAACAACAAACCACCTAACTTATACAAATTAGTCTAGGATTTTGTGGGTTCCCCAAGCTTTCTAACCAAAATATTGGGTTCCTCTCGTTAGGCCTGGATCAAGATGCCCCCCATTTTTGCATAGAATAATTTTCCTCATTCCCCAACTTGGATTCTAATTTTTCTGGAATCTCAAATTTAGTCATTCGCCACAGTTTTCCCATTTATGGAGTCGCCTTCGAGTCCCCCTACTTTGGGCCGCTCATTCCCAGGGCCGCAAATCAGACAAGGGTCTGATTTGGGATCCCCGAAATTTGATCATTGTTTCCGCTGGCCACTTTCGGCAGCTTCCCGTCCTGCGCATAACATTGATATCGGCCTCGTCACTTCTCCTACGGTGTCCCAGCGGCAGCACAGATTTTGGAAAAGTGTGTGTGCCCCAAACACGCACCGGACACTGCGCGGCGGCCAGGACGTGGGCAGTGCTGCTCCCGTGTCCAGGAAAACGACTGGGCATTGCCCCCAGTTTCCCCCAAATTTGGGCATTGTCCCCGGGTCTTCCAACGGACTGGGCGTTGCCCCGGTTCACTGGGGACTGCCCTTGGGGTCTCGCTCACCTTCAGCAGCGTCCACTTCAGCAGCTCCCACTTCATCCGCTCTCCCGCCCTTCTCCTCCGATCCTCCTGCGCCAGCGGACCCGACCTTCGGCCTTGCGGTGAGCTCCCCGTGGCGCGCTCCCTCGTGCCCCAGCTCTTCCACTGCGGGGCACCGGCTACCTCGCAGTTTGTCCTCAGGGCTGCTGCGGAGTAGCGCGGGAGCGGGCTGCTGGCTTCTCCCTCCGCGGTCGCGCTCCTTTGGGCTGGGCGCTCCGAAACGCGCGCCACTTTGTGTGCACTCTGCAAACAACGCGGTGGTAGGGAAAGCGCCTGGGCGGCCAGGAAGCGGGAAGGACAGAGCTCTCGGGCGGCTTGGAGCCTCCAAGCCTACAGGTCGAGGGCTTGGGGAAACGAATGTAGAGCGCGGGCGCGGTGATTGATGGTCGAGCCGGGAGGTTAGCCCCGGGTGCAGCAGTTTCCGCCAGAAGTGGCCCCTTAGAGGCCTAGAGGTGCGGAGGTCGGGAAAGGGAAACAAGGTGCACAGGTTTAGGCGTGATTTTGACTTGGTAAAAATCACAATGGCTTCTTATATCTGAAACCACCCGGGGATAGTTTCTTAATAACCCCAAATTATCGCATTGGCCCCTGGGGCCGAACCTGCAACTAAGCAAATTCAAAGTGCTGAGGACAGGGAACTGTTATCTGCACATACTGGGTGGGGTCCCAAAGGCGCGCCACTTAGAAGCACTTCAGTGAGCTCTGGCTTACAGGTCTGGTTTGAGCTAAATTTCCCGCCCTGCTTCTTTTTCTGCGGAAGGGCGCAGACATTGTGCGGGGGTGGGGGGCTCCACGCGGGGCCCAGATCTGGCTTGGCCAAGCCAGCCTTCCCTTCATGGTGCACCTGGTGGCCCCCCAAGGCTGCTAGGAGATCCCGAGCAAAGCAGAGGTTAGGGGCGCGTAGGATCTGGCTGCTGCTATTCGAGGTGCCTCGCAGCCCGCCCTGCCTGCTCAGGCAGGTGGAGGCTGCGCGCTCTGCCCGAGACTATCCAGGGGACTGTCCCCTGCTTGGCAAGTAGGTCCCTGTTAGGACCCTCGACCCAACTACCTGCGCCTTAACTCAGTCGGTCGGGATGCGCCTACCTTGTAACCCTCTAACTGGTCACAGGTTCCTCCACTACCACTGAGGCCTAGAGTGCCACGCACGTTGGTTCGCACCACGCGCCCGTGTTGCACAAGCACAGGGCACCCCGGAAACATGACATGGGGCCTCGATTTTTAGGGACAGCCACCCAGAATTTAGTGGGCCTGCTGGGGCGCACAGCACCACCCCCATCTTTGCCACCAGGCACCCCACTCCCCCCCCACCGGCAACCCCGGTGCCAAGGGCCCCCGACCCGCATTCCCCGCGTGGCTCGAGTTGCGGGGGCGGTCCCGGGGCGGGGCGAGGGCCCTGCGGACGCCCATTGGCGCGGGCGTAAGGCCAGCGGGGCCCGGGCGGGCGCGGAGCCGCGGGGTGGCGCGGCTATAAGAACCGGGCGTTGGCGCCCGGAGTTCGCCTGCTCTCCGGCGGAGCTGCGTGAGGCCAGGCCGGCCCCCGGCCCCCCCTTCCGGCCGCCCCCGCCTCCTGGCCCACGCCCGCCCGCGCTCGGCCCGCCAGCGCCTCCATCCGGGCTGGCGGCCCCGCGTCGACGCCGTCCGCCACCTCGCTGCTGCTAACTCCTGTGCAGGGCGCCGTCGGCGGGGCCGCGCTCCGTCGGGCCTGCGGATCTCCCCACCGCCTCCTCCTCTATCTACCTCAACACCCCATTCCTGCTTCGCCAGAGGAGGCGGTCCCCACCGCAGGCAGTCCGGCTTGCAGGTCGCCGGCGTTGTCATCCCCCGCGCTCCCCCTCCCAGCCCTCCCCGGCGCGCAGCCCGGCTGCTCCCCTCTTTTCGCTGCAGTCCCGAGCAGCTGAGGCGCCGCCACGCCTGTCCCCCCCACAAGAAGCCCGGGCTTACGACGGCTGAGGGCTCCGTCGGCCCTAACCGAGCTGGGTGCCCGTGGCCGGGGTGACGCCTCCATTCCTCCCCCCTCAACACCGTCCTCGGTCCTTCGAAGTTGCATCCTCTCCTCTGCTTAGGGTGCGCCCCCCCTCGCGCACCCGCTTACCCGCCACCTTTCCTAAGCTCCCCTCCTGCCCCCTCCCCGTTCCTCCTCGCCTCAGACTCCCTCCCCCTCACGTCCGCCCTCTGCCTTCGCCTACCCAAGTGGATTAATTATACGCTTTCTGTTTCTCTCGGTGCTGTCCTCTCCCGCTGTGAGCCTACCCGCCTCTCGCTGTCCTCTCTCCCTCTCTCCCTCTCTGTGGTCCCCCCCGTTCACGTTCACTCTGTCTCTCTCACTATCTCTGCCCCCCAACTATCCTTGATACAACAGCTGACCTCATTTCCCGATACCTTTTCCCCCCCGAAAGTACAATATCTGGCCCGCCCCAGCCCTAAGATACCCTAAAGAAGCAGAAGAGACGCCCCCTCCCCACCAAAAAAGCCATCTCCCCGTTCTGTCCCGTCGCACATTCGGCCTCTGCGACTCGGGCAGAGCGGCGCTGGCAGAGGAGTGCCCGGCAGAAGGGCCTTCGCCCGCTGTTCGGTTTGCATACCCGCAGCAGGGAGATGGGCGGCAGCGTCGCCGGCTTCCAGGTAAGGGCTCTCAGGGGCCCTGGGAGTGGGGGGTGCTCAGGGCCCGGCTTGTGCATGGCGGGACTGGTGCGGTGGGTGGGGGGCTGGGGACTCGTTCCCTAAGCAAACTCTTGTTCCCCCGTGCGCCATGGAGTGGGGGAAGGGGCGGGGGTATGGGGACTGTTGGGGAGGGGGTGCGTAAGTTGAACTCACAGGAGAATTCCTGGTGCTTTACTGTGTGTTGGGGAAGGGGGGGGATGAGCTGCATAAAATGTACGATTCGTGCTGTGCAGGCCCTGTACCCCCCCCAGGGTGCTGAGTGATGAGGAGGGGGGCAGAGTCTCTGAAGCCCACCCTGGTATGTTGACTTTGTGCCAATGAGACAGGAAGGAAAACTAGGTGGGCGGGGCCAGGAGCCCCCCCAAATTGACAAAAGAGTCAAGCCAGACCCCACAGTTAGCTGTTCCCCCCACCCACACACCCCAACTCTGTCCCCAACATTCCCAACCTGGAATGTTGGGGGTAGAGGGGACGGTTTCGGGCTCAGAGGGGTAGAAATGTTACAGTTCAAAGAGAAATAACTGCCCCTGCCTTTTACTGGGTGGAACTTTCCATAGGAGGATGTGGGAAGGAGCCCCCTCCCTCCCCTCATTGGTCTGTGCAGAAAGGGTTGGGGGTGCACGATGAGGCCCCCCTCCCACTGGTGGTGCTTTGCTAAGGAATGGTCCAAGGCTTGCTCTTGGGGGTGCAGGAGAAAAGGGACTGGCTGGAAGGAGGGAGGGGGCGGGTGCAAAGGGGGCGGGGGGAGTGGTCAGCAGGGAGGGGGTGGGGGTAGGGTGGAGCCGGGACTGGGAGGAGCCACTCAGACATAAAAAGCGGAGGCACTGACCAGTTCGCAAACTGGACATTAGCTTCTCCTGTGAGAACCTTCCAGCCTTTTCCTGTCTTCATCCTCTTCCAGCCCCAGCGGCCTCCTTACCCAACTTCAGGTAACCAGGGCCTTGGAGCCAGGACCCTGCTGCCATCCCCACTCCGGCTTGCCCAGTGGGGTGGTCAGGACACTGGGTAGCCTGGGGCCTCTGCCCTTGCAGCCAGGCCTGCTACCTCTCCCAAGCCGTCGTCCTCCCTCAGCCTCTGTCCTATGCTCCCACTAGATCCAGGCTTCCTCACCTGCCCAGTCCTCTACTTTTCCTTCCTCTCTGCCTCCCCACTCCAACAAATCCGGGCCTTTCCTGGGCCCTCACCTATCCCTTACCTCCTGGTCAATCTCCTGCTTGCTTCTCCTGGACACCTGGGCTGGACCAGCCAGTGTTATCTGGCTTTGGGAAGGGACTTCGATGTCAGCTCTGCCTGCCTGCCCCCGCCCCCAGGACTAACTGCTGTAGCTATAGCCTGATGATCTCAAGTGGTTGGTGGCACAGAGGGTATTGGGAGGGTCGGTCTGGGTATTGATGAAGTGGGCAAAGATGACTTTTAGTTACCCAAGGGAGCTCGAACAAATTTGTTTCTTGATTATTTCGCACTGGTCTCTCACATGTTTCTTTGCAGCAAGAAATCCTCTGGGCCTATGGAGCAGAGATTGGGGGCTGCGGCCTGGAGGGCTCTACTTAACTGAAGTGTCAGGGTGGCTTACTGTGGGTCATGGTGGCCTCCTACCACTAAAAAAGCTAGCTAACCATTGTCCCTGCCAGTAGCCACATAGCCTGTGGAGGGGGTGTGTCCCTCCAAAATGGGGTATTCAGCCTCCTCTGGACCCAAACTGCTGCCCTGGGTAAATTTAACTCTTATCAGAAAGATGATTCTAAGGGCCATAAAGGGACCTCTAGGGTCCCTGGCCATGTATGGTAAGGGTTGAGGCCTGGTGTGGAACTTTAGGCTCTTTTTCAAGCTCTGAGGTGCCCAGGAAAGTCTATACTTGGAGGACTGGGTGACCCTGGAGAGCAAGGCTCACAGGAGTGCTGGCTGTCCCATTGCGCTAACCGTTGGATTCTGACATGGACCCTGCTCACCATGGCCTGGGAGGTGGGGTGGATGGGTGGGGCTGGCTATGCTGCTTATGGAGGGGTGGCCAGCTGGGGGGCGGGGAGGTTGGGACTGGTCCCTTTGGATGCACATGCTCCACGGTGGGTAGGGTGGAGCTATCTGCCATCTTGGCCAGTGCTTGGAGGCCAGAGGAGGAGTGGCAATAGTGATGTGCCCTTGGGCTGGCCCCACCCCCATGATGTCATAGCATGGAAACCAGGTCCAGTGTCCAGCACTGGCCCCTGCTGCTGTGGGTGTGGTTAAGCTGCAATTGTGCCCATGGATGGGTGGTCCTCCAGGGTTTCTTACAGTTAAAAGCCACCACGGGGTACCTTTCTGGGGTCCATTGAATTTCTCCACACTCAAAGTAGTTTTTGACCTCAGCAATTCAAGTTCCCCTGTTTTCACAGGTTAAAGAGTGACATGGCTGTCTTTCAAATTCCAATTGCATTTTTAATTAAGAGATGATAGATGATTGGTGGGATGGGGGTGAGGAGCCAGTCTCTTGGGATTAGGGGTGTGGTTTGGGGGCCTCTAGCTCAAAGCCTGCATTTCTTTCTCCAGGTACCAATGGGGATCCCAGTGGGGAAGTCGATGTTGGTGCCTCTCATCTCTTTGGCCTTCGCCTTGTGCTGCACCGCTGCTTACCGCCCCAGCGAGACTCTGTGCGGAGGGGAGCTTGTCGACACGCTTCAGTTTGTCTGTTCGGACCGCGGCTTCTACTTCAGTAAGTAACTCCAGAAAGATGGGGGCGGGCGGGGGGGGCAGCAAGCCTCCCTGGGTGGGGTGACAGTTAGTACACTGGTCTGGCCTTGCGCTTAAGCTACCCACTCCCTCCCCCCACAAGGTCGTAATCTCATAGTCACAAGTCTGATAGTTTTAAAAGTTTTTAAAGTTAATAAAAGCAAAACCAAATGTGGTTGTCACGTCTCAGCCAGGTTGAGAGCGCACGTGTAGTTTGGGGGTACAAGGGGAGAGCTGGACCTTGGCCATCCAACCTGAGGGGTTCCCAGAACTACAACATGGGGTGCTTGCCTGCTTTCAATGTTCATGCTTCTCTTGATTTCCCAGTTGGGGGAGGGGCTGGGCATGGGCTCACTGCTCACAGAAGGCAGTGATGGGTACTCATGGGTGGGGCATGCCTGGGAGGGGCCGGGGCACCAAAACGGATGACTCTCCTTGCTGGCATGGGCCACTCTGTCTTCCTCACCGGGTCCTGGACACGCAGCCTCCTCTTCTTCACTTCTGCCTCCCTGCCTGTGAACTGCTCTGGAATCTACTCCTGCTCCTGGGTCCTGCAGGACCAGTCCTTGGTCGAGAGCCACTCCTGCACGGAGGGGCTTCACAGATAGGAGGGCCCCAAGCCCGCCCTCGGACCGTGGGGGAGAGGGGGAAGACGGGAGAAGAGAAGGGAGTGGTTTTTGGGTGCCTCACTCCTCCCCTCCCGTCTTGTTCTCTCCTGCCCTATCTTCCCTTCCTGTCACAGTTCAGCGATGGAGGGTGGGGGGTGGGCCCCTCAGGCCGGGGTCCCAAGTACAGGGACCACACCTGTGTCCACCATGGCCCCCTCGAGGGGCTCACCCCTCCTCCTCCCTGTTTTCCAAACCACTCCAGTGTGGCCTCTGGTCTCCATGGAGTCTGTGGGACAGCAAGGCTGTTCTGTGTTAGTTACCAGGCAAGAGGCACCAGATGCCAGGGGCTGGTCCTGCAGCATGCACCTTTATTTTTCCTTTCTGGGCATCTTGGCCTGTCTGGCTCACACTTCTACTGCATCCCCCGCAGGGTGACCTAGTATCCGGCCAGGGTCTAGTGGAAGGGAAGGGGGCGGGGCTGGGGAGGCCACCCCAATGGGTGCTGACCCCAGTGGACACTAACTGAAGTTGTCTGTCCTGTGGAACTTCTAGGCAGGCCTTCAAGCCGTGCCAACCGTCGCAGCCGTGGCATCGTGGAAGAGTGCTGCTTCCGCAGCTGCGACCTGGCCCTCCTGGAGACATACTGTGCCACCCCCGCCAAGTCCGAGAGGGACGTGTCTACCTCTCAGGCCGTACTTCCGGTAGGTAGCAGGGTGGGGTTGAAGGAATTGTAGGGTGAGACAAAGAGACCACTTGCTTCTTGATTTGGGGTACCACGAAGCCCCCATCACACATTTTACTATTGGCCTCTGCTCATTAACATAGATATTTCTGGGAAGTTGCCATGAGCTGGGGTGACTCTAGTGGGGCTGGGGGTATGCGACACCTAGATGGGAGCTCAGGCTAACATGATACCCTGAAACCTGCTGACTAGCACCTCCTCTCCAGGACTACTTCCCCAGATACCCCATGGGCAAGTTCTTCAAATATGACACCTGGAGACAGTCCGCGGGACGCCTGCGCAGAGGCCTGCCTGCCCTCCTGCGTGCCCGCCGGGGTCGCATGCTTGCCAAAGAGCTCCAAGAGTTCAGAGAGGCCAAACGTCATCGTCCCCTGATCGTGTTACCACCCAAAGACCCCGCCCACGGGGGAGCCTCTTCGGAGATGTCCAGCAACCATCAGTGAACCAAATTATGTGGTAATTCTGCAATGTAGTACCATCAATCTGTGACTTCCTCTTGAGCAGGGACAGTTCCATCAAGTCCCACACTAAGATCTCTCTGCTCCACTCCCTCCCCAGGTTTCTCCCTACCCACCCCCATGCCCCGCCTCCCCACATCAGGCTGTTCCCCTTGCCCCACACCATCGGGCAAGGGGATCTCAGCAATTCTAAACAAACAAATTTGATTGGCTCTAAACAACCCAATTGACACCCCCTCCAAATTATATATTCACATTAAAAAAAAAAACTTTAAAAATTACAGTCCCTTTAAACAAATTGACTTTTAAGAAACTCCATAACTGATAATCTAAAAATTAAATAACTAAAGAAATTAATTGACTAAAAACATACTAAAAATTAATTGGCTTAAAAACAATTGGCAAAATCAAATAATTCGGCGCCCCCCCCCCTTCATCTTCTTCCCATTTGGATCTTTAGTCAAATTGGCTAAGACTTGGATCTCAGAACCCAAGAAGAAAGGAAGGGGACCCAAAATTTTGCAGGTGGCATGTCATTGCTTCAGTGCCCTCTTCTTACCCCATGCACTTTTAGTGTAAAGCTGGCTGTAAACAACAATAGCCGCCCAAACTCTTTCTTCACTGGTCATTCCAACACAAATGTCCCCCATGTCACCAAGGGGGCTGGGTGAAAGAACCCAAGGAGAGGAACAGAACATGAAAACTGGAAATAGAACTTAATTGGCACAAGCCCCCAGTCCTAAAATCTCACTTTTCTCTACCTACCCTAAAAAGCACATGATTATACTCACACCCACAGGCATTAACACACACATACACATAACACACACAAACACACACACACACACACACACACACAGAGGCATGCACACCCACATAATTGGATGAAAACATTGAAATGGCTGAACAACTTCGATTCGAACCACATTGCCCAAACCAAGGCCCATCCCAAATTCCCTGAGCAGTTTGCATGGTTTGAGCTCCCCTCCCAATCCATCTAGTTTCTGCTGCTGCTTATGGGCTCTATGTGTGACCAGACTGTTAGTTCTCTTTCTCAGTGAGGGAGGTGTTCTAGCAGGGCTCACTTCCATCTGAGCACCTGTCCACATGGCCCCCTACAGCGTGAGCCTGGTGCTCCCCAGCTCCCCCCCCCCCCATGAGGACCAATGCCTAGCCAGTGTAGAATAAGTTTGGCCAGATAAGGAGATGGCACTGCCAAGTGATACATGCTGCCCGAGTAACCTGACCCCTAGGTGTGCTCCTGCAGGGAGGAAAGATCTGGGGGACAACCCCTACCCCTAGCGCATCTATGGGCCATCTCTGTCAGTCTCCTGGGGAGACCCCGCTTTATAGGGTATCCCCAGGAGACTCACACTGATGTGGGGAGTGTGGGAAGTCTGGCGGTTGGAGGGGTGGGTGGGGGGCAGTGGGGGCTGGGTGGGGGGAGCTATGGGTAGGAAGTGGTCCCAGAGAGGTTTTAGGTGGAAAAATCAGGAGGAGTCACAGGTCAACTTGCAGAATTACTGAAGAATCAGGACCCCAAATTTTACGTCAATTGATCTATTCCCCTCTTTTTATTTCTGGGGCTGGTTTTTTCCTTTTTTTTTTTTTTTTATTTTTTTTTTATCCCTCCTTAGCTTTTTATGCGCTCATAATCAATTGTACCCATTCCCTACATAATGGGAGCAGTGATCAAGTAATGAATGCATTGAGCCATCAACACCGACTAGAGCCATCAACACCCGGCTTCCACCATGTCCTGCTCTCCACAACCTTGATTTTTTTTTTTTAATCTCTCTCTATCGCTTGGTCTGAGTTGGGAGTGGAGTCTCTGTGGGGTGCTGGCCACGCACCCATAGAGAAATAAAAGGAATTGAGAAGGCCGCTACCTGGCCTGACTTCTGGGGACAGTGGCTGGTCCCCAGAAGTTCTGAGGAGTGGAGGGGGCGTGGGGCAGTGTCCCCTCAGGTGTTAGGAAGGTGCTCGGAGGCCACAAAAGATGGGGCTCCCAGCTGGCCACTGCCAGTTGGGGGGGAAGGGGATAGAGATGTGAGAGTAGAGAGGTTCCATCAGGCGGGAGCAAGTGGCTGCCTTCTGAGCATTTGGGGGAGGTCCTCCCCCGTCCCTCAGTGTCATCTTGCCCACTCCTCAGCACCCCACCTTGCCCCCAGGAGGTCTGGAGCTCTACAGACCTCCTGGGGGCAAGGTGGGGTGAGGCCTGGAGTTGGGGAAGCTAGGAGGCTTTAAGCCTACAGAGCCAGGAGAACTGTGTACACGGGGTCACCTGGGCCCTGGGGCCCGAGGGTCTGGCGAGCCGTAGCAGCCACTCCACGGTGCCTAGGACTGAGGTGGGGAATAGGGCGGCTGGAGGTTTACCTCACCCCCACTTCTGCTTCCAGTGCAGTCCCCCTGCCCAACAGTCCAACTAGCAATCTAGAGGCCTGAGGCTTCTGGGCCCAGGTGACAGGACTGGCACCACCCTGGGGGCGGTGTGTGTCAGCCAAGCATGGCACAGAGGGTCCCTCAGCAAGTGCCTAAAGAATGGGCCATTTGGAACATTGGACAGAAACTCAAAGAGCAAATTGTTATAATTGGAGAATATGAATTGGCCTGGTATCCAAAATATCTCGAGGCACCCTAAATTACCTGCCCATTTGGCTGGACACCCACCCAGTGTTAATAGGCCTCGTGGGATGGGTGCTTTCAGGGGCATTTGCTGACCACCCTCTGTGTCCCCACATTTGCAGTTCTCCCATCATAGGTCATCCTGATGCAGGCACCTCCCTGGCCTCCCATGCCTAGTGTGGCCCTCCATCTTGTCTCTTCCCTTCTGTCTTCGGTGGGACCCCCTCTTGGGTCCCTCCCTTTGTCATCATGTGAAGACTTCCCACGTGTCGAATGCCATATGTTACCTGTGCCACTGTCCATGTCATCCAGCAGTGGCCCCAGGTGTTTGCCTCAACTCAGTCCCTCTAACATGCATTTTCTGGCAAAATCCAAAGCTTGGGTTTTGTTTTTAACCTGTTAACGCTCGCAAACCTAATAAAGCATTTAAAATACTATTTATTGAGTTCTTTGCTTTTTTATTTGGGGGACAGGGCAAAGGGAGGGAAGGTTGGGTGGGAGGGAGGGGAGGAGTAAAGGGTACCTGATGTGTGGGGGAGGAGGACATGGGGGCAGCAGATGAAGAGGAAAAGCCTTTGAAGCATGAGGAGAAGTGGGGCTCAATAAGGCACTCCGAGGAACCCAGAGGGTAGAGGACATTTGCTCTAAGTCCTCAAAGATGGGTGCTGTGGGGCTAAAGGGGTCCCATGATGTTTTCGGATGAGCCATGAATACCTACCCCAGGGAACATTGGGGAGCAGGATGGGTGAGGACTTGTGGTTGGTGATGGACATGGGGACTCAGGGTGAAAGCACCTAAGATGGTTTCCCTGCACATGCAGTCACCCCTACCGTTCCCTCTATAAAGGCTATGCTAGAGCCTGTCTCCAGTAATCATTAGGCCCACCTGCCCGGTGGTAGTGGTCTTTGGCATCCCTGACCCTGGGAGTAAAGTGAGGCCGACCCCTAGATGCTTGAAACCTGGCCTGGGTATCTTCTTTCTGCACCATTGCGAGTCCTTAGTCCCCCACTTTTCCTAGTGCAGATGGGCATGTGCCCTTCCCCCATGTGGGAGGAGCCCAGGCTGGGGCAGCTGCTGAGGCCCTGTGCCTGGCACCCTGCTCCTTTTTCCCAGTTATTGCTACACACTAGCATTTCTTTTTACTGTGTTTGGCTGGTTTTTTTGGTTTTTTTTTTTGTTTTTTTTTTTGTTTGTTTTGTTTTTGATAAAGAGGTTCACACTCTACCCCAGACAAGCTTGGAACTGCACATGGATGGATGTCCAGGCTGGCCTAGAACTCATGGCAGTCTCAATCCTGCCCTAGCTACCTGGGTGCTGAAATTACAGGTGCAAGCCAGCACACTGGTTAGCATTAGCTTTTAGTTTGTGCTCCAGAGTCTCTGCTGGACATGCTCAAGGGGGACTTCGGGGCAGCCTACAAATCCAAGGGCTGTTTTAAACTCAGGGTACACAGGGGTCATGGGGGAACTGCTTAGAAGACACAAGCTCATCCTTGAAGAGGAGGACTGGATAGCAATGAAGGGCACTGGCCAGCCTCTGGCTTGAGAGAGTGGTGGCTAGTTTGAGGCCTGGATCTGGGCAGACCACCTTCCCACCCAGTGAGTCTTTCTTCTGAGACTCTTCAGTGTCTTCGAGGTGGGTGGAAGAAGAATCAGAGATGCCCACTCCTTTGAGCACTATTCAGTGTGTTCTCACCAGTCCCATAGTCTCCTGAAAGCCCACTGTGGGTCTGTCCACCTTCTGTCAATTCCACAGTCGACTAGAACACTATGGAGCTGCCCTGGGGGTGTTCAGGTGTCAGACTCTTACCCCTTTTCCCAAGCTGGTTCCTTCCTGAGTTGCTAACCAAGATCACCTAAACCTGGAGTTCTTGGCACCTCCTGATGTATCCTCTTGTCCCTGATGAACCCCCAGAGCTCTGAGATGCCCTCCTCAAGCCACTGTTGTTGGCCTTTACTCTCTCAGCAGTGGACACATGTCTTCTCCAGGGCCTCCTCTGACGTCCCTGAAGTCCTGGGTAAAATAAACCACGTTGCCCAGTCTTTTTGGGTCAGTCCTCACCTCTCAGAAACCCCCCTCCGGGTTGCCTTAACACCCCTTAATCCCCACCTGAGTGCTCCAGGACTCTTTTCTCTCCTTTTCCTGCTTGGCAAATTCTGCTTGTCAAAGTTCTTCCCTCCGCAGACCCAGTTATCTGTCTAGTTAACTGCCTGCCTCTCTGTTCACTTTTATGACTCTCATTCCCCTTACCCATCAATCCATTTATCCATCCTCCTACCCTTCTGTCTGCTGCTTCACCCACTGATACACTTATTCAAGTACCCATCTGTCTACTTATCTACCCATCCATTGTCCTACCCACCCTATGTCCATACATCCACCCACCTATCCTTGCCCATTTATCCATTCACCACCCATGCACCCACTCACCCACTCATCTATCCCCCATCCACTAATGCATACACTCATCTACCTATCAATCTATCTACCTACCCATCCATAGCATCTATATGTCCGCTATATAACCATCCATCAAGCCACTTACCTATCTGCCCATTCGTCCTCAACCCACCTCCCATCTATCCACCAACTCTTCTACCTGTCCAGTCAGCCACACATCCATTCATCCACCTAACCTCTCATCTATCTATCCATGTTTACCCACCCACCATCATTCTACCCACCCATACTCTAATTCACTCATCAACCCATTCATCCACCTATTCACTCATTCATCCACCTACCAATCTACCAATTCATCTACACCCATTCATTTATTCATCCACCCACCCATCTATCCATCTACCCACCACTCAACCATCCATCCATCCACCCATCCACCACGACTTGTTCTATTCACTGACTCATTAAGCCACCTATTTATCCATCTGCCTAACTGCTCACCCACCCACCTACCCACCAACCATCTGTCTATCTATCCATTGTACCCACCCACTATCCATTCACCTATCACTTCCCCATCCACACATGTGGGTGGGCATCTATAGTGTTCAGGATGCCTCAGCAGGGTCTGGGTGAGCGTGATGGAAATGCTGAATGGGCCTCACCAAGAAGATGACACACAGACTGTAGCAAGTATAGAGAAGAACATGTAAGGGGTGGGATACACATGCCTGGACCTAGAACATTAGAGCATCACTTGGAATGGGGTAGGGTTGCAGCAGCAGGAGGGACAAATGTAAGTGATGAGGTCAGAGCTGGAACAAGGTCAGGACACATGTGCCATCTAAGCCATTGCTATCCACTCAGCAAACATTTATGGACATCTCTTCACTGGGTTGAATGATGTCCTCCAGAAATACATATTTATCTCTGGACACTGGGACCTATGAATGTGATCTTATTTAAAGAAAGGAAGGGCCTTCAAAATTATAGAAGGACTTTGCAATGACATTATTTTGAATTTAGGGTAGGCCTAACTCAAATGAAAGTTGTCCTCAAGAGACCTGAGAAGGTTACATAAGGAATAAAGTTATAGACAAAGACAGAGGCAGGGACTGGAGTTATAAAGTCACAAGCCAGAGGATGCCTGGGGGTCCTTGAGAGCTGGAAGAGTTATGAAGGACCACCATCTGGAGTCTTGGAAAGGAGCATAGCCTTGGCACACCTTGATATTAGGCTCCCACTCTTTGATGAAATGTGTTACGGTCGTAGAAGCTCCCAATTTGTGATTGTTTAGGAAAGGGATTGCACTAGAGGGCCCTCATTCTGTTATAGCGCAGTACAGGTCTGGGTATGGAAGGTCCCACAGCAAGTAACCTCAAGAAGAGCTTCTAGATAGTGGTCTAACCCTGCCAGGCCACATCTCTATTGCCCTACCTATCCCACTAAGCTCCCTGTAGCAGCTCCCAAGTGGTGGTACATAAAACACCAGACACCATCCTACTTCTGCTTGGAACATGCCAGATGCTTCTAGATAAGCCAACCAACTCGTGGTGACCAGAAGCCACCCTGACACACCCAGCCAACCACTACTATCTCTAACAATTGTCCTAACCACAAGCCCATGATATCTGGGGACCTTTGACCCCCTACAAGGGCTGCACTGTCTGGACCACTTCCCCTGAGAGACCTGCTCCAAGTACCCTTCCTTTACAAAGCCTGTCTGGAGTACCTGGTACAAAATGGCATTTCACGTGTATGGATTCCACAAAGGCTCTAGGAATAAAGAGAACAGGCTTCAAAATGGTACCACCCATGCCCATTTGTTCCCCCAGGACATCTTAAAAACCTTCCCACCCCTTACCTCCATGCCCACAACCTATAAGACAGACTCTCTACCACACACACACCCAGTCATATTCTTCATGAGACCAGAGTGATGAGTCCAGATCTTGCCATTCTCCACTTAGAATCCTTTGTGGCTCCCATGGACTGTTGGGTGAAACTCAGAGACTGGCTATGCTTTGGGTTCTTCGGCATATGACATCGTCCCCATATTTCAGCTGTATCATACCAATTCCTTCATCTCCTAGGTTCCCTCACTGAGTCTCCCCACATCCAGTCCTGAAAGGTGGCTGTCCTCTCTCCCAGACCCTTTAGCATCTGGCATCACCCTGATTGCCTTGGCATGCCTTATGCTATCCTGGGCAGTTCTTTCCTGAACCCCCAAATATCTGATCTCCTTTAGATAGCAGTTGGGCCCTTTCCCTGTTCCCCAGAGATACAGAGAGGTGCAAGACGTCTGCTGTCAGAATCTCCCAGAATTTGTCTGGATTTCTCTGCAGCTTTCACTGCAAAGCTGGCCACAGAAATGGTCCCTCTGGGGACCCCAGGACAACCTCTATGGAGACCCAGGCTTATCCATGCCCATCTTCTTCAGGGCTGAGTCCTAGTCTTCCCTGGTCTCTTAGTCTTGGACTGAGTCCCTGGAGTAGGTCATCAGACTCATCTTTAAACATTTGTTTCCACCTGCCTGGGTGTCCTGACACCCAGGGTCCTCAGGTCTCCCTAAGTCACTGAGGCTTGGCTCTCAGCTGGAGCTCTTGCTTAGGCATAGACAGGATAGAGTTAGGGACAGTGCCATGCTGACAGTACCCTCCAAGCCTGGTCTCTCTACCTGCTCTGCTGAGCCCTGCCCCTGCCCAGCCCCCTTTTGGCTGCTGGGCCGGAGGCCTGAGGCCTCATTAGTGCAGCCTGCAGCCTCTCCCGCTCCCAGCCCCGGCCAACCCAGGCCTCTGCCGGCCAGAAACCAAAGAGAAAATGCCTGTTTATGCCAGTTATGCCGAAAGCAAAACAGTTTGTGGTTTGTGACCCAAATTTTTTGCCTTTTTTTTTTTTCAGAACATAACAAAGCCCAGGACAACTCCCTCCCTGCCCCCACCCTCCCCCCAGGCAGACAGAACTGATCTGTTTACACTGGCTGCTATGCACCCCCACTGGCCTAGGCTCTGGCCTTGCCCTCATCCTGAGTACTGGGTGCCCCCAGAAAGGGGTTGTAGGCCTGGTGAAGTGGCAAGGAGCTTGAAGGAGGCAGAGGAGGCTCTGTCTCCCCTGGGGCAATGGAAGGATACATCTGGAGTCTACAAGTATTAGGGCTCAGTCAGGCTGGATCCATCCTGGACAGAGGAGGAAGGTGGGGAAAGCACTCTGTGGTTGATCCCCAGGTCTGCCCTGAGGTGCCAAGAGCTGACCTCCATTTCATGAGACTGGTGCCTAGGCCAACAGGCCCTTAGACCACCTGTCCACTAGCCTCCTTCCTGCATCTCCTCACCCCTCAACGTCCATGGTGCCCTGAAGCCCACAGAGCAGGAATGTCTTCTGTCACTGTGTCCTCGGTTGGGGGGATCAACAGATGCACAGCCAGGTATTTTCTGGCAGCCATTGTGAACGTATGAACTTCCCCAAGGGAGTTGGCTGGGATTGCTGCCTTGAACTGTGGAAGTCCTGTGGTCAGGACTCTGGCCATACAGAAAGAAGGACAGGGTCCCCACTTGCTCTTGCTCTTTTGGGAGACAGGAAGCTTAAGAAACCCTTTCCTTTGAGCTGTACCACAGCCCCAACGCATACACTCTTTCACTCCTCCTGGAAAATTCTAGTCTTCACTTGTTTTCATTCTCCTGTGCCTGTACCAGTCTGGGCCATAGAAGAAGGGGCTCCTCTGAGTCAAGGGGGCCCTAAGATAAGAGGGGCCAGAAGAATGGCACCTAGGCCTGAAAAAGATCTCCCTCTCCCATGAGAAATTTTCTACCTTTGCATCTAAAGAGGGTAGAGCAGGAGGACCTGTACATGGAAGTCTGGAAGAGTGTCTTTGTAGAGGGACAATCAGGAGGACAAAGGGCCCAGAGTTGAGTCCTGGCTCTGAACCTTAGTTCAACCTGCCAAGGGCTCTGGGTGGCAACAGTTAGTTTTTAGGGAGAGACCACTGCACCCAGATGAAGTTTAGGAAAGATGGTGGACATGTAGGATGCATTGGAGCTGGGAAAGGTTTGTGGGGTAATGATAGTTGGAGCAGAAGGGGCAGGATTGGGTGGGGAGCAAGGGCGGTGCTCCAGTTGGGAGGAGCACAATATGAGGAGCACCAACACCATTGCACTAACTAGTGTGGGGTGTTCTTCCTACCCCTCCCAGACTCATCTGCTAGTGGGGTTGAGGGGTATGCAAAGAGTACTGCCTCCTGCCTTGGAGGCCATTGAGGACTGCCCTTGGCCTGGCTGGTAGGCTCCTCTTGCTGGCCTAGAAGATTGCTTTTGGGAAAGTCTGGGCAGTACCTCTACTTCCCCCCTCCCTTGCCTGCCATCCCTGGCCTCCCCTCGATCAGGACCAGATGTGCCTTGGAGCAGTAATTCTAGCTATTTGGTTAGCCAGCTGCTTGCCGGACTTTCTGATAAGGCAAATTGGTTCTCTACAGAGTTGGGCGTGGAAGACGAGGAGGAGGAGGAGGAGAAGGAGGAGGAGGAATATGCCCACACTCTCATTTTCCTCCTGTGCCAATGACACCCCAGAGAGGTTCCTGGCCCAGCTCCAGAAGCTTCTTTCTGACACATACTAGGGTGATAAAAGGTATGCTAGTGCCCAGGAGATGCGAGTGGGCTAAAGCATGCGTGGAGTCTCCCGACAGAGCCTGGTAAGAGGGGAAGAAATGCAGAGCAGCGTCCCTACAGTGGTGCTGCAGGTAAGAGGGAAAGAAATGCAGAGCAGCGTCCCTACAGTGGTGCTGTAGGTAGCTGCTGCCATGGTTTTGCAACCCCAGGTCTAACACAGCACGGGATCCTCTGTGACATCTGGGAACTCATTGCTTCCAATTTGTGAGAACCACCTACCCTACTTTTTCCTTTCCTTTCCTTTCCTTTCCTTTCCTTTCCTTTCCTTTCCTTTCCTTTCCTTTCCTTTCCTTTCCTTTCCTTTCCTTTCCTT
>NC_034590.1:111868275-111953160 GCF_900095145.1 Mus pahari | reverse complement strand
CCTTCCCTTCCCTTCCCTTCCCTTCCCTTCCCTTCCCTTCCCTTCCCTTTCCTTTCCTAGTTAGAAAAATTCCTATCAGAACTCAGAGGAGCATCCTAGAACCATAAGGATGGACAGAATTCCATTCCTGTCAGAATTTCATTCTGGTCCTCAAGATGACCATAGGAAACAGGACACAATACATCTTCATAAGCCTGATGGACAGGAAGGCTGAGAAGATAACCAGGCTCACACTTTACAAAGCCTTGTCCTATCCTCTCCCAAGGTCCTCTTTGAACCTTTCCCAGCTTCAAAGAGGACCTGTGGCTCTCCTGTTGAAGCTGGAGAGTCACTCATTCTGGAATTGGGCCCTCAGATCTGCACTTTGGGTCCCTGAATTCCACAAAAGCATACTGTTTCTGTTCTGTCAATGACATTATCTTACTAGGGCAGTTTTGAATCTCAAATTGATTTTCCAACCCTTGGCTTATATCTTCCAGAACTGAACTTTCAACGTCTAGACTGGTACATGCTGGAGAGCAGGAACTCAATGTGGGCTGCATAAATGGGGTGGGGGTGGGTTATAGGGATGTATGAATGTATGGATGCATAGATAGAAGAATGTCGGTAGTGAATCTATAGAAGGATAGATGGATGGACACATGCATGATCATGCAGATGGATTGATGGATGAAAATATGCAAGGATGGAGTAAAGAGAGTTTGGTGAATGGATATATGTGTAGATGAGTAGATGGATTAACCAATGAATAGGCTTATAAATAGATGAAAGGATAGATAAATGGATGGATGGATATACGCATCAATATGTGGATGACTGGCAGATGGATAGATGCATGAATGTGTGACTAGACTGATGGTTTGTATGGGTGAATAGATAGACACATGCTGTGTAGGTGGTTAGAAGGATGGATAGGGGATAGGTCGAAGATGGATAGATATGAGAATTGTGAAAGGTTGGATGGATGGTAGATACACTCGTGAATGTGTGAATGGTTTGACAGGTTTAGAAAGGCAAATGGATAAATGTGTGAATATATGAACGTATGAAAGGATAGCTGGAGAGAAAAATGACTGGGAAGGCTCATGGGTGTGTCGCCGTACACCCATAAGCATCTGAGTTTTCATCTGAGATGGTCTTGGTGTAGAATGAATGAAAAGAGTAAAGACACTGTAATTTATGGAAGTACCTGTTTCCATAGAGTGTGTGCTCATTCTGGTTGTACTATATCCTCCTTCTATAGTCTGTCCAAGAGTAGGAGTTATGATATATTTATTAATTATATCTTATTATTTTTATTTATTATAATCTAATACTGTATACTATATATTATATGATGATTGTCATACATAATATATAAAGTATGATAGATAATATATCATGTATCTTATATATAACACAATATACAATAATATAACATACATAATCATTATATAACATATTAACCATAAATATATATTATATCTATGATATAATTTATTATTATTTATACCTTGCTATTTGTTTATTATATCTTATATCTAATTATTAATTAAAACATAAGGTAAGTTTCTAGCTTTTTCTGGAGGGGCTAGAAAAATCTGAAAATGTCAACAACTAGACTTCTACCTGAAAGTTATAAAATCTCCCAGAGAAAGTGTGATAGTTTTATGGGCAGGTTTCTAAACACTAAGATCATTGCTATGCCTTATAAAGCACAGAAGATGGTTATAATAAAACCCTGATACCAAACCCAATCATGGTAGCACAAAAAAGGAAAACCCACACTTCATATGTGAAGAAAGATACAAAAGTTACCCATCAAGAAATTAGCAAACTGAGTCTGGCAGTATGTTGAGTTAAAATAATAATATGATATGGCCAAGTATCATCAGCTTCCAAGAAGGCAAAGGTGACTCATTAGTGAAAAATCCATTTAATATCATCATGTAAATAGACCAAGGAAAGGCAAACTGTATAATATAGAGATGTCCCAGAAACATATTTAATAAAATCCAAAATGCATTTCCAGTATTCCCAGTTAATAATACATTCATACATGGCTAGGGCTCACCTTGGTCTGGTGGCACACAACTTCAGTTCCAGCACTCAGGAAGCAGAGGCCGGAGGATCTCTGAGTTCTAGGCCAGTTTTGTCTACAGAGTGAGTTCCAGGCAAGCCAGGGCCACACAGAAAAACCCTTTTTCAAAAAACATCAACAACAAGCAAACCCAGAAGAGGCTAGGTCTCAAAATAACTTCCCTGAACCTAAGAGGAGGTCTTTGTTCCTGAGTCTCCTGGCAGCCCATCACCCACCACCTGTGCTTCAGTCACTCTTTCTGTCACTGTGATAAAACACCATGACCAAAAGCAACTGACAGAAGAAGGTTTATTTTGGCTTATGGCTCCAGAGGGTACGAGTCCCATCACAGAGTAGAGGCATGGAAGCAACCAGAAGACATGATGACCACAGAGGGAAAACTAAGAGCTCACATCCTCAGCTATGAGTATGAAGCACAGACAGCAAACTGGAAGTAGTACCAGGCTTTTGTCTCAGTTTTTAATCAGTAAGACTATACCACCAAAACATCTTCAAACAGTGCCACCAGCTGTGAACTAAGTATTCAAATGCCTATGGGGCAAATGACTATAGGGGACAGTTCTCACTCCAACCACTACAACCTGACTTTCTCGTATTCCATTCAGGCATCATCCATGTTTCCTTACATTACATCGCATCATCATATGAGCTACCTGGTCTCCCTCCCATCTCACCCCCTACCATGTTCATCAAGGTCACTCTCAAACGTCTTTTTAAAATTAATTTTAATAATTTATGTGTCTGAGTGTTGGCCTGCATGTATGTCTGCATAACACATGTGTGCCTGGTGCCCAGGGAGGCCAGAATAGGGCATCAAATCCCCTGTAACTGGAGTTAACAGACAGCTAAGAGCTGCCATGGGGGTTATGGGAATCAAATCAGAGCCCTCTAAAAAAATCAGCAGTGTTCTTAAGCTCTGAGCCACCTATCCACCCTGATCCCCAAATTTTTCACAGCTAAATGTAATGGTTGTTTCTGTATCAGACTTACCAGCTCAGCTGCACCGTGGCTGCCAAAGTCCCATTCGATCCTGAAGTTATCAGGGTTCTACATCCAGCATTCACTATCAAAGTCAGCGCCTACTTGTAAAGAGAAACTATTAACCCTGAGCTGCAGAAAACAAACAAACAAAAAAGACTGGGGTTCTCCAGATAATGAGCCAAAACAGGTAGATTCTGAAAGGAAAGTTAAGGTGCAACATGGCTGTTAACTTGGAATAGCGAGTCAGCCATGTTTTTAATTGGAGAACGCTCCTACCATGATAAAAATCCATTGAAGAGTGAGAAAAGAATCCTAAAAAGTGGTCATAAAAAAATACTAGTTACATTTGATGTTGCTGTCGCCAAATGCCTGACAAGAAGCAACTTAGGGGAAGGGAAGCTTGTTTGGGCTTAGATTTAAGGGAGTGTAGTCAGTCACAGTGGGGGCAACCATGGTAGCAAGAACAGTTTACGGCGGCCTCCGTAGAAGCTTGCTCACGTCTGGATGAGAGAAGATCAGAGAAAAGATGCTGGAGGATGCTTGGATACCCACTGTTGGATATGCATCACCCTATCTAGCAAGCACCTCTGGATTCAGGGGCAGGAGGGAGGTACTGCCTGGGGCTTGGAAGACCTAGCAAAGAGGGGAGAAGGCTATCTAGGAGGAAAGGGCCCAGAGTCCTGTGTTCTTCTGCATTATAAGAAAGGCAAGGGCCCACTGAGGAGCCTGTGGCCTAAGCAGAAGGATGGGAGAAAGAGTGACCCTCAGGCCTTACACATGCCCAAGCTCTCCTTTCTGCAGCGTGTGACCTCCCACTGTGGACGCTTCTGTATGCACCATCCAAATCAGACCTGAGTACAGGAGAGGCACCAGAGGGAGAGCGCCTACAGTTCCATGACATCATCCATGGAGTCAGGCCTTCTGGGCTTCATTCCAGGTAAGAGATGAATGGGAATACTGGCTGCTCTAGAGCAAGGTGTCTCTGGCACAGATAAAGAGGAAGGAAGGCACAGATGGGTTGAGCATGACCCAGGAACAAATGACCACTCCTACCCTTCCACTCTGTGGAAAACAGGAGCCAACCAGGAAGCCCAAGAGGGCATACGTGACTTACTCCTGATACATCTTGCTCATGGATGTTCCACAGGAACTCCTCAGAGCCACTGTGGGTTTGACATCTAAGTCATGTAATGTCCTATAGCATACTTGAGAAGAATCATGATGCAGGCCCGTCACAATGAAAAGCCATGTGTTTGCTTTTGCCACTCTGCTTGTCATTAGCAGAGGGCCAGGTTTTGCTTATTAATAAGAGTCCAAAGAAGTCCGGGAAGCCTAGTGTCCATTGCCCCTGGATTTGAGCAAGGGGCCTCATGACTGGCAGCTATCAGTGTGCTGGGTAAACTGAAAAGAACACTTCTAGCTTGGAAGAGGAGGACATGAACATCTTTAGAGGAGATGGGATAAAGTGTCCAGTGGGGTCTCTGCAGCAGAAACATTCATCCCTCAATGGGGAAGAGCTGGAGAACATGGTACTTAGCAGAAAGTGGGCCAAGGGATTGCTAGGACCAGTGTGGTGAGCAGGACAGGCCTGTGGTGGTGGTGGTGGTGGTGGTGGTGGTGGTGGTGGTGGTGGTGGTGGTGGTGATGGTGAGGCTGAGACACACTCCCACCAAGGTCTTCCCACAAGGGCAGTGTGGCTGGAGGTGAAGCAAAGGAGCTAGCCTGGAGACCTCTGGGAACTGGGAATATAAGGTCCACTTTGAGAAGTAAAGTCCAGGCACTGGCGAGCTGACAGCTAGATGAGAAATGTCCTTGATGGACATGAGATCTCAAGCCTAGAGAATGTCTTTTTAATATTCAATAGGTATGGTTTTTGGGGCTCCTACATAATTTCTAGGAATGCTAAGTTCTGAGACCAGAATGTTTGAGAAATGAGGTCAAAGGGTACAGGGCTCACAAGTTACCAGAGCTGTCTATCATTAGTTTAAAGGAGAGTGTTTTTCTAAATCTTGATGTGTTGTCTAGCTATGTACCTCAGTTTCCCCTTGTGTCAAAAAGAGACTCCACGAGGGTGAGCCTCATATAGGATGAGCCATGTAAATAGCCAAATATTTGTCTTTTCCTCACAAAGGGAAGCTGGTAGCTTCAGAATCAAATATAGAAACAATTATTTAACAAGATAAGGACTCATTAGGCCTAGGCTAGAAAGATGTCCCAGTGGTTAAGAGCACAAGTTCTCTTACAGAGAACTTGAGTTTTGTTTCCAGAACCTACATGGCAGCTCACATGCAACTCCAGTTCCAGGGGATCCAATATCCTCTTATGACTTCTGTGGGCACCAGGCACACATGTGATGCACATACATACAAGCAAAATGTACACATAAGAATAAATATTAAAAATATTAAAAACCCTCATTGGGCCTATAGAATTGTGCAGAGGGCTGGAGCTATGGCTCAATTGTAGTGAACTCACCCAGCATGCTGGAAGCTCTAGGTTCAATGCTTTCTACAGTATAAACAGTGTGACAGTGTCCACCTGCTATCTCAATACTCCTAGTATAGAGGTGGGAACATCAAGAGTTCAAGTTCAATGTCAAGGTCTGCTGGGTCTCAAGTTCAAGACCAACATGGAAACAAGAAGAACCCAACTTCCCCTGTCATTAATAGCTTCCACTGGTAAGGGACTCTGGTTTCAACTGGTCAGTCAGTGTCAACACACACTATTAACTAAAGTACATGTTTATATGGGGTCAGGTCACTTTTGGACTCATACATTTTCATAGATGATACAAATGTGTAACGTCACATGTACACCTTTACAATGTTAAACGTTCACCGTCTTGAACATCCCCTGGGCTCCACCCATCCTCATCCCTGCCCTGGGTCCTAACAGCCAATTACTTTTTTTGATGGTAGGGTAATTTTGCCCTCTATAGAATGTTTCAGCATGGTGGAGTCTTTCCAGCCTGGCTTCTTGTTCCCATATGTCTTAGTCCCATAACTGACAACTAATGATGTTTTAGCACGAAGCAGCAGCCCTTGGCTTGGACCAACTCAGGTTGCTTACTCCTTACCACTGAGGGCATCTAGGAAATGAAGAACAAAGCTGCTATAAGCGTTTGGACACAGGTTCTGTGGTAGTGAGCCACCTCAAGATGATTTGAAAGGTCATTTTTCTTAATTCCTGGGAAGAAAATTTTTTGAGGTGGGGGGACCACGCACATGTATGCATCCTGCCCACACAGACAGAGGCCAAGGGTCAATGTCTAGTGTCTTCTTCAGATTAACTTTTGAGGCAGAGTCTCTGTGATTACATGGCAAGGCGTGCATATCCTTTTATGTCGAGCCAGGCCCCAGAACCTGGGCTCAGTGCATCCCTCTTTAGGGATGGGATCGCCTCCAGGGACTGCATTTGACTTCCCTTCAAACCAGAGCTGGTTGAGACCTCTCTGCTAGGCTAGGTACCCGTTTCTGCTCCTCCGAATTTCCTTCAGAGCCTCTTTGCCTCCCTTGGCCCATCCCCAGGGTTCAACATCAGCTCTGCTTCAGAACAGGTTCATTGAGACAACCCTCTCCACCAAAGGCTAAGCGGAGTAGATAGCCATTTTCCCCTGCTCTCAAATCAAGTCAACAGTGGGGCTAAGGGCAAGAAGGGAAAAACTGCTGGGGAGAAGCAGGCCCCAGAACCTAAGCTCAATACCATCCCCCCGCCCACTCCTCTACTGTGAGGGCTTTAACTTTTATCTACTGGTCTTTCTGTGCACCCCTTCATGGCCCCATTAGAGAGCTACTGGTGGTCCACTCAGAACAACTGATCCCAAAGTGAGTGTGTGTGCACGCACATGCCTTGGTCAGCCACTCTTCCTGGCCTCACCTGGAAGTCAGGAAGCTCTGGGATCCCCAGGGTCCTGTCTGGACATGTGTGGAACATGTCCCTCAGCCATCCGAGTGCTCGGCACAGTACCACCATCCAGACAGTGGGTGTCCTGGAGACCCCAGCCATCTCCTCACATTTAGAGAAAAACAGCTGCTTCCTGTTTGTATCCAGATTTCAGTTGTTTTCCTGCTCTGAGGGTCTAAGCAACTGAGTTGGTTGTCCCGACTCTGCATGGCCTGCTGCTCTGAGGAGAAACTTAATCACTTTGTTTTCTTGGTTTAGGTTTTGCTTTTTAATAAAAAAATGACCCTGCTCTGCTCCAGCCCTGGGGCCTGCAACGTTCCTTGCATAATAGGCGTCAATTTAAATGCTCTGCCCCAGCTGGCAAAGCTGGGCCATGGGCTCCCAGGGGAGGGTGGTGGGCCTCCGGGACCGGACTTGCCCAGACTAGAGCATTTGGGAGGCAAGCAACAGGCCAGAAGGAGTTCCTCGTCTCTGTCCTTGGCAGCAGAGCCCCAGCATAGTCCTGACCTCTCCCAGCCATGGGTCAGTGCTGAGGAAAAGGACTCTCAGTGTCCTGTCAAGTCTGGGTCCCACAGGGAAGAAGGTTAGGGAAAGATGGTAGATGACCTCCGGGGCCCCTGACTTCCAACTAAAGGGTTAGACTCCTGCAGGAATCTAAGCCCATCATCTCCTTCTCCCTTTTCTTCTCTCTCACTCTGTCAGGGAAGATAGGGTAGAGATAGCCCATGCTGTCTCTAATTCTCTTTTCTCAGAGATGTAGTAAAGGCTGGGTCCAATGGTACTGGCTCTCTGCACAGGGCCCCAAAGTGTGCTCCAGGGTCTATTATGCACCCTACAAAGCACTCCAGTTTCCCTTTCCTTGAGGTTGATGTATCTGCAAAGTTGTAGGGCCAAGAGCAAGGGACAGTAATGCATGGCAGCATTTGGGGGGGTGTCTCAGAGCTCAGAAGCTCACTCTCAGGGTACACACACCCTGTTCTTAACACTGGTACTCAGAATCACCTCAGGAGCAAGGGCTAGGGAGATGAGAGGCAGGAAGTGAAGGTAATGGTGGAGCGGGGAACTGAGCAGTAGAGAGATGTGTGGGATGGTACATCCTAAGAGGGCAGGACGGGCAGGAGGAACCTAGGCCCTGAGCAGTGATAGGGTTGAGGAGGGGCTGGTTGAGTGGGAAGGAAGGCGAGGACTCCTGGAGAGGGGAAGGAAGGGGCCTGAGGTAGCAGGTGGGCAAGGGTTTTGGCATGAGAGGATAACAGAAGCCATCTCCACCTGCTTCTCTCGTTCTGAACTAAGTTGTGGAAGGGGCCTCTGATCATGAGAGTCACCTTCCAAGATGGCCCCAGGGAGCTTGACCTCTGGCTTTCTGCCTCTCTCTGCCATCCTGATGCTATAACCAGGGACCCTGGCACTTCAAAAGGGAGGTAGGGGGTCTCCAAACAACTGTGCAAAATAGATAGGGGCCCTCCTGTCTATCTTTTTTCGTTCTGTGTCTGGGTTCACAGGCCCTGTGCTGAGGTCTTCATGAAAGGAACAGGTCTCCTGCTCATACCTGACACCCTGTGAGACATGGTTCCATTTCGGCAGAGCTTTTCTGGCTCGGGATGGACTGCAAACCTCCCAGTGTGCAGAGTTCTGAGAAGGAAACCTAGGTCAGTATGGTGGCTCAAGCCCAGGCTCTCCCCATACCTGTATCTCTGACTGTTCTCCATAAGGCTCAGGCCTGCTTAGGAGGGAGCCTCCAGCCAAGTTTCTATAGCACCAGTGACTGGGATACTCCCGGCTCTGGAAAGTTGGTGGGCTAATCTGGGCGCTAATCCTAGCAACGGACTGGCCCTACAGCTGTGAGAGAGACAGAGGGGACACCAACATGAGATCCTCCTGTCCATGGCTGGCTTCCCACAGCTGAGCTGTTTCTTGCATCTTCTCACTGGGTTAAATTGACCCCAGAAGCAAGACTTGCCTTTGACCTTTCCTGGGCCACTTAAGAGCTACTGAGGACCTCATGATGGCTCTCACCTAGAGGTTGCCAGGGATCAAAGGAGATTAGCAGGTGAGAGAGGCTGTGTGCAGTATGACTCCCTGTTGTGAGATGGCAGGAGCCTGGTGACCTTTGAGGCAGGTTCCGGGACCCTGGCACATTCACTAGGGGTTTCTAAACTGGGGCAGGGCAGCAGAAGAAGGTTTTCTGGGCTGCTGGGACCATGAAGGAGGACAGAACTCTTAGACCAAGGTGGTCTTTATGATTTGTGTGTGTGTGTGAACCCAAAACACACACACACACACACACACACACACAGAGAGAGAGACAGAGAGAGAGAGAGAGAGAGAGAGAGAGAGAGACAGAGACAGAGACAGAGAGAGAGAGAGAGAGAGACAGAGAGACAGAGAGAGAGAACAGGATGAATCTTTAAACCTTCATCTCTCAGGCACCTTCTGGTCCTCCTTGTGCATGCTTCTGTGAAATTCTCTTCATTTAACAATAGTCAAGGCGATGGCTCTGCCTGCTGGGGCCCAGGCTGTGGCACTGGCTTCAGCTTTGTCTCCCTGACAACAGCAGGTTGAAGGGATGCAAGGCCAGTTCTGTGCAGCTTCCCATGTGCTGGGAATCTCCAGGCAGGTGTGCAACAGTGTAGAGTGGCCAGATTCTACTACTAAGGGCTGGAGCTCTGGATCTTGGGCTAGAGCTGCTGGCTCTCCCTCAGCCTAGGGAGACTGAGAAAAGCAGTTCCATGGAAGAGCTTCAGTTCCCTGCTTGTGACATGACAGTATGTAGTTTCAACTGTCTCATGCTATGGTGAGATAGTGAGAATCACCACCATGCCTGACCATGGAGGAGGCACGAGGAAGGAATGACACTGAGGTAGCAAGCCATAAGCCACTGCCTTCACACAGCCAAAGGCATGCCATGCAAAAGCAGGAAGGTCTCAGGGCCCTCTTGGATTCCTTTACACTGGTTCTCTCATGTTATTCTCCAAGGAAGCCCCTGTCTCACCCTACCCACATCATTCCTCCCCTGTGGTCTGTATGTAAGGGTGTATCGAATGTCCTAGGAGCTCCTGGAGCCATCCCTGAGTTCCCAGAAGCCACCAAGAGACAGAATCTCTGGTTCTGGGAGTAACACAGTTTCCCTCCAAAGACCTGGCTATCTTGGTTTCCTCATGTTATCCCTAGGGGTGGCACACCTAGGGGCAGAAGCCGGAACCCAGCCCTGACTTGAGTTTCAACAGGAGGTCAAGAGCTGAGACACTGGCAGCTGGAAGGACTGGATCAAGAGCGTCTGTCTTCCTTTCCAGGACCAACTGGGTATAGTGACATGGGAGGCAGAGGATTGGTTGAGGAGGGGAACAAGGGAAGGGACGGGAGGAGCTGAGGCAGGATGATTGTAAGGAGTAGGATGAGAGGCCTCCAATTAGGAACTTGATGGAAAGGCAGACTAAGGAACCAGAGTACCTTCTTGATGAGGGGTGGGGAAGGCAGAACATCACCTTGCATTCTCCTTTCTCCCCAGAAGGCAACCTGGAGCAGGTGGCCCCAGCAGTCCCACCCCAGGGGAGCCATCTTCTCACCTGAAGGCCTCTGACACTTGCCAGAGGCCTTGGTCTTTCCTGAATTCCTGTTCCCACCCCCAGCTCCCTGCACCCCATTCTTAGGGCCTCAGAACCTCAGCAGATGAGGAGGGAGCTTGGGTGGAGCAGGGTGGAGGTGCGGCAAGACCAAGCCAGGCTGATTGTTTAGAAAAGGAGGAACTGACTTCAGCTCCGGGAGCAGAGCCTCCCTCCCCTCCCAGGCTTCCTGAGCCCTGGCTGGCCAGAGTGGGCTTTGTCCTCCTTATTTGGGGATTAAGAAGCCACACTACTATGTGGCCTGGGAGTCAAGGCATGAAACCACAGACCCAAAGTATGTGTAAAAGGGTATCTTTATAGTTATTCTCTGTGCTCAGAGCTTAGCTAAAGAAAGTACCATTAGAGGATCCATTTTTACACTCTATCTAGATGACCACAGCTCTCTGCATGTCCCATACCCACCCATCCAACCTTTCTCTTCCACTCACTCACATCTTCAATCATATCTAAACACCTATACCCAATACCAATCCATTCATCCATCTCACCTACATCCCTTATTATCTATCTAATAATTTACACATCTACTCATTTACCCACCTATATATCCAGCCAGCCACCATTCATCTACTTCTATCTCTCCATCTACCCACTCATTTATATATCTACCCACCCACCTATTATCTGTTCATCTATATATCAACCCATCCATCCACCCATCTATCTACCCATCATCCATTCCTCTATTCATCCATTTACCCTCTACACATCAGTTCATCCATCTGTCCACATCCATATGCTCACTATCTGTCATATCCATTCACAAGTCCATGTTTGTCCATTCATCTGCCTATAATTTGTCATCCATTTATCCCCCAATACTCTATCTATCCATTATCTGTCCATCCATCTCCATATCAGTCCATATGCCTTTGTAGTGGTTTAAATGAAAGTGGTCCCCGTAGGCTTTGTTTGAATAGTCTTTGAATGCTTGATATCTAGTTGATAGAGAATTGTCTAGTTGAGTGAAGGATTGTGAGGTATGGTTTTGTTGGAGGAAATATGTCAACTGGGAATGGACTTTGAGACTTCAAAAGCCCATGCCAGTCCCAGTTTCTCCCCCTGCCTGCCAACACCCCATCTATGCCTCTCTCTGTCTCTGTCTCTGTCTCTGTTTCTGTCTCCCTTTGCTCACTCGCTCTCTCTGACTTGGGTCTGTGGATCAGATATAAGCCCTAAGCAACAGCTCCAACATCATGCCTGCTGCCATACTCCCCACCATGATGGACTCACCTTCTGAAACTGTGAGCCCCCAGTTAAATGCTTTCTTTCATAAGCTGCCTTGGTCATGGTGTCTCTTCACAGAATAGAACAGTAACTAAGACAACCTCTCAAGACCACTTCAGTTTCTGTGGCATCTTGGTTTAACATGGTAACTGGAAGTCCATTGCTAAGAACCTTTCTTCAGTAAATGCCATTTGGTTTGTTTGGTTTTGTTTTTACCTTTTCAATGTCATGTTGCCTCCTTTTGTGCTCCATGTTGATGAATTGCAGCTTTGAGCCTTTGCTAGTGATGCCTGGCACCATGTCCGGGATATGAGACTGTCTCATTATATAAATGGAGACGGTGTCACACAAGAGATGCTAAGCAGGCTGGAGTTCCCAAGGCTGCCAGTGTGGGGAAGGGTCACTCTGAGCTGTTAGACTGTATTTCTCCTCTGGTCTGGGCCTCTCTGTAAAACGGGTACACAGCTTTCATTGCTGTGAGGGTTGGTAGGAGGAAAGTCTGCTAGACACCTTTGAAACGTTGCCCAGAGGCAAAAGCCACTCCTCTCTTTGAGCCTTCTCTAAAGTCCTTTGGGGCTGAGACTAAACTTTCAGCCCCAAACAGAATCCCTGAAATGATTTAGTGCATTTGTCATGGGGAAGACTCAAGTGAAGAAAAATGGTGCATCCGGTTGCCTTGCTAAGATGTCTGGGCCTGAGGCTACTTCTCTGGTGCCATGTGGGTACAGCCTCGTGACTTTTCAGCTTCTGAGCATGGAATCTTGGGTCTGGCTTGGGCTGATCTTTAGGATCCCAGCCCCTCCACCTTTCAGGTCATCCTGATCCTCCCTCCCAATTCTCTGGAGTCTTCAAGGCTGGCTCTCTCTATCTTTTCCTTCCTTCTAGCTTCCGTCTACCTAAATGGGGATAGCCTGTATCCTGAGGCAGTCTCTCTTTATAGGCTCTTAAGTGGCTCCCCATTTTCTCAACAGTGACCAAAAGGTATCCAGATGTAAAGGAACCTGTGAAATGGTTTGCTGACCCCTGTCCTAAGGCCATCTGTCCTCCAAATTGAGGCTAAGGGAGATTAGGAACTAGAAGGGACAAGTAAGATGTTTGTCCACTAGGCCTTGAACTTGAAGAAGGAATGCAGGGTTGTGAGGAGTGGAAAAGAGGCCTATGCTGGCCTGCGAGGACCAGGATGGGAGCAGAGGGTCCCCGTATATTGGACTCAGGGGGAACTTCCTTCTGTGCTGAACAGGTTTCCTGTCTGGCCCAGAGAAATGACCTCCCCGCCATACACACACATCTACATACTCCCCACTACAGACAGTGACGTCAGTGTCTGAAATAACAAGGGCTTGTCCTGGTATACCCCCATCCCCACCCCTGGCATAGGTCTCACTATAATCTGGGATGTCTGGGACAAAGAGGCCACCTCAGTTGGGGAAAAGCCACCATTGGGATGGGCTTCTTGTTGGGTCACTGTGACAGATCTGCAGGTCCCACCTGGGGAGGAGTGGGTACCACTCTGCCCTTGTTACCTTTGCTGTATGTTAGAACCTAGCTGCCTTTTGTTGGAGGCACATGGGACCTGGAGCTTGGCTAGATAAGCAATGAATGTTCAATTAATATATGGATAAATAAGTGTGGTCTTAAGGTACTTGGCAAAAGGGATGAGTCAGGGCCATATCTGGGCCTATTTAGGGACATTCTGCCCAGGGTAGCCTTGTAGGTCTGCTTTTCCATGCCCAAGCACCACAGTGCACACACCGGGGCTTAAACACTACTGACTTGGACCTGTGGTGCTATTGGAAGGCCTGACCATAGGCCACCCCTCCCTGTAGCCCACTTGTGCTGCCCAAAGGAAGCATAGCTCCAGCTACCTTCAGACAGGCTGAGTGTGGCGTGGATCTCCTCTTCTCATTGAACTGTGACAAACGGTGTTGCCAGCAAATGAATGGGCAACGCAGTATCCCGGGGGCACGCAGGCTCAGTTTCCTGGCACTAGCCAGTCTCTTTGGCATCCAAAAGCCACACCTCACTGAGGTGCCCTGTGCCAGCTGGCAGGGCCTACCTGGGGATGTTTAATTGTGTTTTGCAATAAAAAAAAAAAAAAAAACATGGGCAGAGAAGCTATTCCTAGAATGCTAGGGCTTAGATCGGACCACATGCGCCAGACTGAGGACCCAAGTGACCCTGGGTGGGAGGGGCCAGAGTGAGAGTCTCGATCAGAAAGTGCTACACAGACGGTGACAGAAGCCAAGTGGGGCTCTAACAGATAGACTGCAGAAGATAGAGTGCTGGACCAGTTTTCAGGACACATAGAGCTTATCAGGATTGGCAACAACAGTGGGGTGGAGGCAGCTCCATACTACCTAAGCTTCTCAGGGTCACTGGGGGAAGTGGAAAGCAACCCCTGAAGTTGGATGCCCATGCAACGAAAGATGACTGGGAAAGATATTGAGCAGGCACTGGGAGCTGGGTGAAGGGGCTATGGTATGGCTCTTGGCAGAAAATGGTAATACTGGCTGCGAGGTGGGGACTGGCTAGAAGGGTTGTGGAGTATCCGCTGCAAATCAGAGCTTGGTGCAGGCAGAATTAGTGATGTGGCTGAAGAGGATGCTGGTCAGGGTGAGGTGGCTGGGTTGGGAGATGACAAACAGTGGTCACTCTATAGAGATAAGGACCCAAGTGTTCACCTAAGCTTGTGTGGGAAGATGCAGGCTGGGCTGGAGGTGCGTATGTTATCTAGGATAATGATGCAGCTTCTTTTCTCACTTGGAAACGACTCTCCAAGGATCCCAATGTTTCATGGACTCTTTAGGCTTGCCTGGGCCTATTCTGGGCTTGTTAGCACGCTGAGGCAGCCAACAGGGTCATGGCTTGGGGCCGGGAACTTGGCATGTGTTTGATATCCTGGGTGCTTTTTGAAATGTGCTGGCAGAATGAGACATAGGAAGGAAGGGTGTATCCAGCAGGCGCTTATGTGTACCTAGCTGTCTCTGGCAGCTTGGGACCTCAGCCTATACCTGTCCCAATGTGCTAGCTCTCTTGCTAGTTCAGCTCTGCTTGCTGTTTGGCAGGTAGCTTGGTAGTCCCTATTCAAGGGTGAAGGCAGGGACTGAACACAGATGATGTAGACCTATTAATGGCCCAGCCACACCTGCCTGTTAAGCAGAGTTAGCGCTGCTCTGTCCCATCCATTACCCCAGTTCCTTAACCAATTACCTCCAGCCCCAGCATCAATGAAAAGAAAAAAGCAGCCCCACGTTCCCAAAGCCAACACAGAATTGGCAGTACCTCTGCACCCTGGCCTGGTTATGTGAGAGTATACAAGAGGCAGGCAAGACAGGGCTCAGCAGACATGCAGGGTCAGCATGAGCTGATCTCATGGAAGAAGAGAGTCTAGCTTCAAACACCAAGCTAGGCTGGAGCTTGAGATATAGACTGTCCATGAGGGTCACAGGAGACCTCCTGCTGGGTCTCCCACCCAAAACATAGTGACCCAGCTGATGGCATGGTGCCCTGCGAAGGGACTTCAGAGAATGTTGATAATCTGTCCTCTTCCAGGTATCCTAAGAGTTTTGCTAGTAGCCTTGGTTCTGCACTGTCCCTGGCCTTGTGGGACATGGATCCCATACCTGCTTCCTCTTAGTCAAAGTGTCTCTTACAATCAGTTCTCCTTTCCATGACTATGGCAGGCAGGTGGCCAGAGGGAAAGCCAACTAGATGGTCTTTTACATCTCCTATAGCCACCAGGGACCTCCCTGCTCCCATATTGCTTTGAGAACAACTTAAAGCTATGTCCCTCCTTAAAGCTACATACAGGTTCCATGCTCCCACTCCTACATATTGTTTGGGAACCATGTAGCTTCCTGGGCTATGGAACAAAATATTCAGGACAGCAATACTCACAGAGCCGGGTGAAGCTGGGCAGCTACGGGTACCATCGGAATCCATTGCCTTATGAATGCACAGAGGTCTTCAAGCCTAGAACAGAGTCCTGCAGGTCAGATACTGTGACAGTGGTATGCACCAAGTAGGGGTTCAAAAATTCCATGGATCCTGAAACAGAGACCTTGACTTTGTAAGAAAGTTAGAGGTGGCTCAGACGTCAGGGTGGATGAGGCAAAAGGACTGTGGCTCCGTCTAGAAGTCCTGGGAGGCTGAAGTGATTGGCCAGAGGGTGAGAGATCAGGTCCCTTCCTCTGAAGTGTCCTGTGGTACATAACTAAGCAGGGAACATGGTTTTGCTAGCCAGTGGAGAATCAGCTCTATGTAGGTGGATGGAGCAGGACACTACAGGTTCTTGGCTGCCAGAACTTTGTGAGACAGTTGTCCTTCAATCCCCTCTTTCATACAAGTGTCCATTTTAGAGCTGCTGTGTGCATGTGAAATGTGAGTTCCATGGGCACTGGGTTTCAGCCTGGTTCAGAACTCACCAGGATATCATACCAGGAGGTTGACCCCCAGATGCCCTGGTCTAAACCAGCCCAGGTTCCTGAAAATCCTAATGACTAGGGGTGCCAGGCTTCCCTCATCTCACCAGACAGCCTCATGTCATCACAGAGCCAGCATAGGTCTCTATCCTCCTGGTCCTGGTAATGCACATTGCTGAGGACTGAGGGTGAGGTTTGCTGGGTACCACTCACCTCAATAGGGCAAAACCCAATAATAAAAGCCTTACTGGTGTCAATGACAGTCCAGAACATTGTGGGTGGTAGCCTGTGCCACAGTGGGGAGGGTCAGGCCAGAGAGAAACCTATATGACTCATCTTGACCTACCTTCATTTGTGGTGGGGAGCCTCAGGTTAGCCCACATTTGCCTTGAGTGATGGCATGTGTTTATTCTCACTATTGGAACATGTGCATGGTAAATTAATTTTCTGGTATAGTAACCATTTGCAAGGCCAAGAGTCTATATGCCAGCAAAGTACCACAGACCCAAATCATCTTTTGTAAATATCTGGAGAGAAGTGAAATTCCACGGGCTCTGAGGGTCCACTTGTACTCTAAAATCTCCCCTGCATGAGAACCAGCTTATGGGGGGGGTCCCCTTGGGCTCCATGTTTGCCTCTTGGGTGGGCAGAGCTGTTGGCTTGTAGCCATGCCATCAGATTGATCTGGGTCTTGGGCCTATGCAGCAGCCATATGCTGGGCTTCAGGGCAAAGCATCCTTGGCTCTTGGGGTAGGGAGTTCCATCTTGATTACTTAAAGTTCCCTGGCAGAGGAAGGCCATCACTCTAGGTGAACCCCTTAGGCATCAAAAGTGGCCTCTGTCAGAATCAACTGGCCAGGCAGCTTCTGCAGAAAAGAGAAATTCTGGAAGGGTCCAGAAAGCTCCCAGAGAGGTGCCAAAGTTCCTTGGAGGTGTAGCCTAGAGAGTGAAACTGGGAGGCCTTTCTCAGTGTCATTCCTAATCTCCACTGACCATTCTAGGTCTTTCAGTACCAACTACCTCTGGGAAGCTGTAATCAATGTTCTAAGAGTAGAGGCTTGATCAGGGCGGGATTTCAAAAGCCATTCATTTTTCCTGGAGTAGCCCCACAGTTCCCAGGTGCAAGGGTCTCCTGGGGGTATACAGGGTTGTATCTCCCACCACTTGGCGGTGCTGGCTGACCCACAGAGCTTACCAATCCATCCCATTGGATTCACTAAAGGAATATGGGAGGTACAGGGAAAGGATGAGGAAACAGGTAAAGAGAGGCCAAGTGACTGCTGGGATACCCATTTGTCAACCCAATAGCCTGTCTTCAACCCTCTATTTCTTCACTAGGATTAGGAACAGCTGGTATATGTATGTGTTCACCCATATGCCTGTACACATGCATATGTGTAATACCTGTGCACACACACCTGTATATAGAGCACATACAAGTGTTCGCTAATGTGAGTGGCATGCATATATCTGCAGAACTGCATGTGTGCCATGGCCACAGAAACGTTATCTGCTCCTCGCCCGGCTACACCTACATCTCCGTGTATCTTCTTACTTGCGTTTGACATTTTTGAAGCTGAGTTGGGGGGTCTGCGGTTGCAGGGGCAGGCTGGGGAGTGGGGGGAGGGGCTGTTTATGCCAGATATCTACCCAGGCTACACATTCTTGTGGTCATCTCTTTAACTTGGTAAAAATTTGGGAAATTTCTAAATAAAACAAAGCAAACATTTTCAAAGGGATTTCAAAATCGATGATGCTGCTGCGTCTCCCAGGAATTGAATCACATGGGGAGAGGGGAGGAGAGTACTTCCTGCCGTCTAGTACCTTCCAGAGTGCCGAGCTGTAAGGCTCCTTCTTATCAGGAAAGCATCTGAACTTGACAAATGCTGGTTAATGGGCTCTGAGACTCATTGCTCTCCCCCTCTGTGACAGGCATCCAGGGTCAGGATCTGAAGGAGCCTCAAAGTCTTTGGGTTCTGAATACCAGGTAGGGGGAGCTGCTCCCTACCCTCCCAGAGATTGCATGAAGTGGTGAGATGGGAAAGAGGGGCCAGTAGGGAGCTTGGTTACAGACTGGGATTCAGGCAGCTGAGAGAGAAGCCTCCAGGTAAGAGACAAAGGAGAGAAAACAGTGATGGGTGGGTAGGGCCAAGGGGCAGATGTGTATTCAATGGCACAGGTCCAGGGTAAACCGCAATACCCGGGGAAGTCTGGCCTAGACAACATGAGGGTTAGGGGCTGGTCCTATGAGTCCTTTATGGTCCAGGGGGCCAACGTGGCTTCATGGCCCTCTGTGGTACAGGGTGATGTGGAGCTGTGGTCGGGGCCGGGGCCAGGGCCAGGGCATAGGAGTGCAGGCCCTGGGAGGATGTGCCTTCTGCAAGCCACTCTGACTCAGTACCCTGTTTGCCAGCACCCAATGTCATATATGGTGGCTTCTGGCTTCCCCTGAAAGCAATGAGTGTTTGTTTAGTGAGGTGCTTCATAGGGTCTGAAAGATGGGGTGAGCCTTCCTGGTATGCCAGGGATGTATTACATCTCATTGCTATAACCAAATACCTGACAAAAACAACTTTAAAGAAGAAGGATATTCTTTACTTCCACGGGCTAGGAAATATAGGGCATCTTGGTGGGAAGGCATGGTTGTAGGCAGCTCCATGACAAGGTGGGAGCCTGAACTGCTCATCTTCAGCAGACCAGGGAGCCGAGTGGCAATGCTAGTGTTTAGCTTGCTTTCTCTCCTTTCCTTTTCTTCCATCAGGGACTGCAGCCCATGGATGGTGCCATGAATACCCAAGCCTTTCCACCTCCCCAGTTAATTGTCCCTGGAAATTCTTGCACGGACAGCTCATTAACATCCTAGGTATCTCAATCCAATCAGGTTGATAGTCAAAATTAAAGAGCTACCAGAAAAGTGGGGACAGGTATGAGCAGAATCCTGGAGGTTTTGAGTTGCTCTCCATAGACCATGACCCCCATCTCCAAAGATGGCAGGAATACCCAGGTTGTGGCATCTCTGTGGCAATCTTACCGACAGCAGCCTCAGGGAACCCACTCTGGGAGCCATGAGCTATCAAATCCATTGTTCTTCTTATTCTGTCTCCAGCCAGATCGTTAGTGTACCTGGTTCACATAGATGCACACAGGACACCAATGTATATCTGTGTTTACACTTGGGGCACAAGGCACAGTTGGGAGAGCTCTCCACTACCAATGGTTGTGAGCCACAGAACTGAACCCAGGTCCTCTGCAAGAGCAACAACACTCTTAACCACTGAGCCACCTCTTCAGCCCCTGGTGAATTGTTCTTTATGGGGGCAGGGATTGAAATCATCATACCTCAGAGGCTATCAAAAGGAGAACACAGGGCAAAGTTCCTGAGCTGTGCTTTTAACAGCTGCCCCTCTGGTCAGTCTTGGTTGCCCTACTATTATAAAATACCAGTCAGGAGAGGAGCCCTACTGAGAGTCTCAAGAAAAGAGCAGGTGGCAGAAGAATGGATTCAAAGTCTCCACATCCTCCTTGAAAGAAGAAAAGGAAAGCTCTAGGTCCTGTGGTGTGAGCTCTTCCAGAATTCTCAGCTTGGGGTGTGATGTGGGAGAAGGCCAGTGACTCCTTTGAGTTTTCAAGTTGTTGTGGTTGTAATTAAAGACAAGGCGTCCCACAGTCTCTCTGAAGTCTGATAGGTCTGCTTTGGAATTAGGTAAGAGAGGGATGGAAAGCCATGGAGATGTTACAGCTTGTGGAACATGCACAAAGGTCCTCTCATTCCAGTATATTTCTGCTCCAGTTTGATATTCCTATGGAACCTTTGGAGATAGTTCCCCCACACAAGGGTCTTCCCCAGGTCTGAGAAACTCAAGATCAGGTTATGGGGTAATGACTCAGTGTTAGGACATGTCTCCCATGGTGGGTTTTTTTGGGAATCTCAGATGGAAGGTGTTTGTGGAGGAGGTTTTGGTTTCTCAAGGGTCTGAGATGACCAGGTGATGAAGGCATAGAGGTGGGTGTGGGGTTGAGAAGGGCAGGGAGAGGCATTCCTGCAATGCCATGGAATAGTTCCTGAACTTCCCAGGATGCCTTCAAAGGAAGACTGGTTACAATAATGAACATCTGTATCAGTCCCACAGAGATCACAGCTACCCACATCATCCTGACTTCCTCCTCACAACTGGGACAATTATCCTTGCCTGCATACCCATGCCCATCTGGGCTACTTTCTGGCTTCTGGGGGGGTACTTATTTCTCTCAAGTTCCCCCACATTCTCCAAGATGATGCCTAGAATACACAGGGGTATCTGGATCTCTTGGCTGAGTCCCATCACAGATCACTCCCAACATTCAGTAATGGTTAAAAAGGATATTGCAGGATTGTATGGCTCCAGAAGAACAAGGGGAGACCAAGAGAGATCTGTAGAAAGGGCCACAGCTGGGCCAGCCACACAGAAAAAAACATGTTGGTCTCACCTGGTTTCCTGTGGGCCCATCCCTCACCTCTGCCTCACAGTACCAACTCAGAAGATTTGACAAGTGTAGTGATTTAACAAGCTGGGCCTTAGAGAGCATATGACTAGGCTGGGAACTGAGGATTACCCTAGCTGGGAGCTGAGGCTGCACAGAGGAGCTCACTGTTCAGCCAGGCTAGCTAATTGGAAAGCTCCAAGTTCTAACAGCTCTGTCTCAAAAGAAAAGTAAGGCAAAGAACAACATAGAAAGATAACTGGTGGTGACCTCTGGCCTCCACATGCGTGTACACACATATGTATCTGCGTGCACATATACATACATATACATGAGCATATACTACACTCCCCAGCCCATTCCCTGCAAAATCCCAAAACACAAAGGAGAAGATGTGCACAAATGATCTCAGGTTGAAGGGTCCTCACTTTCCCCAGAGCCTCAGATTCCCACTTGGCCACTGCCTCTGGGTGCCCACCTCCCTGCCCAAGGTAGCAAACAAAATTCACTGAAGAGCAAGAAGCAGGCTTGCATCATTGGGAGTTATATATGGGGAACCAAGCCTATCTGAAGGCTTTCTCTTTGGAAGAGAAAATTAGGTGTCCTTGAAAGAGAACAAGGAATTCTAATGCCCAGAGCAGAGCCTGTTAAGAGGGCAGGAGTCGACCTACAAATGCCATCTAAACATATCTAGTGTTTGCTCGAGGTACACTTATGGGGAGCAAGAATGGGTGGGGCTGGCATCCCACAATAGCATATGGGTCAGCTTCATGATACCGGCTGTCTAACACAAGAGGGTCAAGGACAGTTCCATAGGCAGTGGCTGATCTGGTCCCTATCATTACCTGAGTTTCTTCCTTCATAGCCTGCCTTTACCTATCCCAACCTTATGGAACTTATTACCTTTGCTTCTAGAACATTCCTGAGAACACTGGGTAGGCCCATGAAGCCACTGATGATAGACATACTCATGGGGACAAAATGTGACTTACCATTATCTGTCCATCTGAAGGGATGAGGGTAGTGAGCCCTTCAGCTGTGCATGAATGGTGGAGACCAGAGAACTGGCTCCACACCACTTGCCTAATTCTGCCTGCTCTGGGGAATGCCAGGTCCCCAAGACCACATCTGGGATCACCAGGTCTAGCCGCTGCCCCTGAGGTGCTGCAGAGGACTCTAATCTCTAGAACAAGTACCGGGTGACCGACTTTGGTGGCCAGTTCTAACGTTGGTAAGAGCAGTTTCTCCAGTTGGACCTGGTCCAGTAATAGGACTCAGTTCCTCAGCTGGGTCTGCCCTGCATCCCAGCTTTTGATGGGGGAGTCATTCCTATGGGCACCTGCACTGCCTCACCAGTACAAACTTGTGGTGGATGGACAGCCCTAGACATAAAGCAGAGACAGATGTGAGGTGCAGGTGCTGGGCCCCCAAGAGACTGTCTAGCTACCCTACTTTCCTCTGTGGAGGCTGGCTGGCAGCCATTGTCAATGCAACCGCTCCCAAAACACACACACAAAAACACAAATGCACAAGGCACGTTCCAGAACCACTTTAGGACAATATTTGCTCTGAACCAGAACTCTGTGGCCACAGCTGGCTTCATCTCCTGCCACCATGCATGCGTGGGCGGTAGGACATTCTTAGAGAACTCTCTTCCTGTTCTGCACACATAGACCTACTTCTGGCCCAGTGGCACAGACACCACAGTGAACAGGACTTGGTACTCCAAACCTCTGGATGTGTGGCCCTGCAGGACCCTGGTTGGGACCCTAAGACCTGGGGTCATTTGTTACTTAGAGAGATACAGACTAGCTCCCGATGGCCCTGACCTGGTTTCAGTGTTTCTGTCCCTGGGAGGTCTCACTGAAAGAAGGCTGTTATGGTGCAACAGTGTCCCTATGTGCTCCTAGTGTATCCATGTCACGCTGGGTGTCAGGAGGATGGAGCCTGACATCCAGCTCTGAGACTAAGCCAAATCCTTGAGCTCTCAAGAAGCCCCCATCCCTTCAGTTTCTCCATCTGTAAACAGAAACATTGTAATCACCTGCCACCTAGTATCACAAAGAGAAGAGACAGGTGAATGTAGTAGGCTATGGAAGTGTGTGTGTGTGTGTGTGTGTGTGTGTGTGTGTGTGTGTGTGTATGTGTGTGTACTTGTTTTGACCTGTGTTTGGCTAATGATGTGTCTGTGTGTATGTCTGAGTATAGATATAAGTGGATGTAGTGTCTTTAACTCTGTGTGCCTGGGAGGTCTGTTTATGTACTCTGGTATGACTCCATCTTGTACTTGTGTGTTTCAGTGAAAGTTTTTGTGTTCAAGTGTGCAATATTAGTGTGTGAGCATGTGAGTGTGGGTCAGCATGTATGAAGGGTTATAGGACACAGGCCTGCTCAACTTCAGGGACCCCCTTCTAAGTGGTCCCATGGGCCCTTCCCAGCCTTGTGGCTTGTGCCCTCTGGATGGGCTCCTGTCCCACTTCCAGCTCTGTGGTGCACCATGTTCCAGGCCTCCTCTCCTTAGCCCCCTGGCCCCTTTCAGCCTCCCTCTTCAAGGCTCTATTCTAATAGAGCCATTGTCTACAACCTCCTTGGTATACTCCTCCCTCTTACCTGGGATAACATGGGGTGACTGTGTGTTGGAATGCCCTTATTACAGGTCTCAACATCAAAACTATGCCAGTGGGAGCTCACAGGACAAATCAGAAAGGAGAACTTGAATGACAAGACTGCTTCTCAGGTGAACTCTCATTTTAGAAAAGAACAGATTCACAGGGGATGAGGCACCCCGTACCTCAAATGCTAAAATTCATTATTTGGAGCCTAAGATCAGTAAGCAGGAAGAGGCAAGAGAATGAGTTCCATAGCAAGGATCAGCAGTGGGGACCAGCAGAGTCTTTGGCTCCATCATCACAAGTGGCATGTAACCAGCCTCAGAGCAGTCTCCATATCTCCTGAGGGCCAGACCCTTGGAAAGTGAGTGTTAAGCCAGAAATTTGTAACTTTCTACTTTCCATTCTATTTTGCCCAAGAAAACTTTACATGACCTCAGCATATAGGAATAAGATGGAGCGTAAAGCAAGCATTGACTAATCATCAATCATAAAGGAATTTATTTCAAAACAGTTCCTTGATGTACATATATAATTTTACCATTCATTAACAATGAGAGGAATCTGTCCACTAATGACATGGATATATTTGTTCTTTACATAAAGAATTATATGTTGGCTGAGCATCTGATACCACCAGCTGGCATCTTCAGTGTTTTTCACAGTTGTCCAATATTTTGATCTTCTGGCTGTTAGTGTGGGTATGCTGATTTGAATAAAGACATAGTACAGAGTATCAGGAGAAAGTTCAAATCCATTTCAGAAGTTGTTAGAAATTCTGTCCCAATTCTAAACTTGCCACTGCCTTTCTTGGCATGATGTACAGAAGAAAGTATAAGGATAGATACTGGTGAGAATGGAGAACAGAGAGGGGAACTTGATTAATCGGAGTGGGGAGGCATGGAGATTTGGTTAAGTAGAATGAGGAATAGAGTGTAGAAGGGGCAGAATAAAGGAGAGGCGATAGTGAATAGGACCTGATGTACAGAGAGTAAAATGTATACAGAAGTATGTGAGCAGAATATGGACTCAGAGATTGGAGACTCAGGGAAGGGAGAAAGTGATGGCTGGCAAGAATAGAGTGCATACAATGGCCTATGGCACAGGAGACCAGCTACAGAGTAAAGAGAATGGACAGGAGATGTAAAAACTTGGTTAATAAAGGCTGAGCTGCAGAGATGAGATTACCCAGAATGACGTGTGTAAGAGGAGGATGGAGAGAAAACGTGGTTAGTGGTGCACGATGCATAGATGTAAGTGTGTATGATGATATGTAAGTATAGCAACAAAGATGAAAAGTGGGAAGAGAACGTGACACACGAAGCATTATGGATACAGTACAGAGTATGCAGAAGGGAGCTTGGGAACCACATGGATGGGATGCAGAGGTGATAACATGGCGGATGCAGCAGAACACATGCAGACTAGTGTAAGGAGTGAGCTGTGGTCTCTGGGAGAAGAGTGCATACAGTGGAAAAGAGAAGGGAGAACAGGATGAGTGGAGAATAAAATACAAAGGAACGCCATGTCAACGAGGCATAGAGCGTGGGTACAGAAGAGGATACAGAGTGTGCAAGGGGGTGAGTGATCTAGTGAATATAGACTGTGGTATGAAGAATAGACTATGTAAAATGAGGTATGGCACGTGGGACCAGCATGGAGAGAGGAGAGTGGATGAATATGGTACATTCTGTGACACGAGCAGCAGGTACAGAGAATAGAATGTTGGGAAAGAATTATGCAATGTGTGACTAGTGTACTGTATGGGAAGAGTAGAGAACGTGGTGACCAGAGTGTGAGTTATGCAGAAAAGACTATGCACAGTGAGATGTAGAGAGGGGTCAGGGATAGAAAATAGATGGGCAAAAACACTGACTAGAGCATGAGGTGATCAGCGTAGAGCACACAGTATCAAGTGTAGAGCATGGGATAATCTGAGATTTCTAAGGGGGGATGTGGCAAGCAGGGTGTGGGGTGTGTATGATTAGAGTGTACAGGACGAGGTACAGAGCATGAGAAAAGTGAGGAGAATAGGCAACCAAGGGAAGAACACTGGGAACAGACTATGGGGTAAGGAGGATAGAATATGGAGACATGGCTATGGAATATGGCAACAATGGAGTGTAAGGAAAGGGGATGTGGTGAATGGGGCGTGGTGTACAGAAGTCGGGTAGAAAAGTCATGTGAACAAACTAGAGTGAGGAGAATGGACAAGAGAGAAGTCGGCCAGTGGCATGTGAGGGATGTCATGAGACTATCCAGAAAGAAGTGTGGAGGGTGGGCTGAGAAGAATAGAGGAGGGACCACGGTGAGCAGCCATGAGCTACAGAAAGTAAGCAAGTAGAGAGAAGTTAGGGGGCACAATATGGAGTGAGGTGGATAGAGAGTGGCAGGGAGAACCTGGTGAGTGGCATGAGAGGTGACAAGAACAAACTCTGTACAATGGAAGTACAATGAATCTATGTAGAATGAAGTGTGTAGCATAGAGTAAAGAATATGTAAAATGGAGGGGGGAGTGCTCAGTGGTCCGTGATGTATGGAAGAGAACAACAAAGTGTAACATGAGGAAACTAAAGATGGGAGAGAGAACAGGGCGAAAGGAGAACTGTGGATGCACTGTAGGGTAAGTATAAACAAGGGAATAAAGCGTGGCATGAAGAGAACAAAAGCTGGGCTGTGACTAGTAGATAGATAGACAGACAGACAGATAGGTAGGTAGACAGACAGACAGACAGACAGACAGATAGACAGAGATAGAGACAGAGATAGAGATATGCAGCATGAGACATGGAGAACAGAATGCAGAATGGACTTTGGGGGGAGGCACACAGGCAACAGAAGGACAAACATGGTGAATGGAGTATGAGGTGTGGAGGGAACACTAGGTAAATGATGCATCGATTGTGGGGAGCAGAGTGTGGAGCCAGCAAATGGTGAAGTGGGGAGACCCTGGTCAGTGGAGCACAAGGCCTATGGTAGAGCATGTGAAGGATTAGGTGTGGGGATGAAGGCAGAGTGAGAAGACTGGAGAATGGTTTAATAACATAGTCAGTAGAGGATGCAGTATAGCGAACGAACGGACTATGGAGAACAAAGCCTGAGAGACACATGAGGCAGAGTGAGAAGAGAGGAGAGTGCAGAGCGTAGGGAAGAGCTCAGGGAATGGCACACAGGGTATGCAAGATGCTGTGTAGAATGTAGCATGTGGAATGAGAGCAGTGTGCTACGTGAAGAATGCCAGGGGCACGGGAAACACAGTGTAAGGTGCAGTGAAGACACTATGCACAATGAGGTACAGGGTAGAATAGAGGATTACTACATGGATACGGTGTGGTGTTATAAAAAAAACAACAATAAAAACAGTACATAGAATCAAGTGTGACATGGAAGAAGGGAGTACTGACGAGGATTTGAGAATGTAGGGAAGAAGGTGGTAAATGGGATACAGGATGTGTAGCCTAGTATGCAGAATGAAATCTGGGATAGAACAGATTATAGAATGAGGTGGATAGAAAGTGAAGAGGGGATGTGGTGAATGGAGACTGAGGTGTGGAGAACTGAGCTGGCCATAGCACACAGTCCCAGAGTAAGGACAGAAGGGAGAACATGAAGAGTTGGTGCTGTTTTGGTGTAATGTATGCTATGTTGTTTAAATGGTCTTGTTCTTGGAGAAGCCGACTCTGTAAGTGGGGTTGCCCCGCATCCCAGACCCAAGAGTGTTTATGTCAAGGATCTTCCAAACAGCGTCCTGGCTCCAGCAGCTCTCTTGCTCTGTAACAGTGAGAGCAGAAATCAGCAACAGCTAATGGCAATAAAATCATTGTGCCTTTGAGAAAGGCTAGAAAGTAAACTATTCTGACAGAGGTTGTGATTATTTAATCCCATGACATTAAAAATGCCTGTGGTGGAAAGAGAAGTTGGAAGCTCATCTTTGGAGAGAACACTTTGCTCCAACAAAACTCTCGTCCAGAACTCCAGCGTGCTTGCTTTCAGCCTGGCTGCCTCTGGAAGTTCTTGCTGCATGTTGTAAGCACGTCTATCTGGTGTTATTTGTCTTTTTACTTGAAAGCCTTGCCTTAGGGGACACTCCGCTGGGCCCAGGATTCTCCTCTTGGGGAACCCCAGCTGGCTGCCTCAGTGGGGTCCCTGCCATTTGGTTTCTGCTGGGTGTTTGTAAGTCCCCAATTTGATGATGTTGTTTTTGCTTGCTCTCTCAATCAGACTATTCCAACTGTCCCTGCTAGACGTTGCAAGGGTCTGATTTGACATTTTACTATCTTTCTGGTGCATCTCCCCCTCTCTTCTATTTGCCATCTATTTCCTTATTTCTGTTTGCTATCTACTTACTAAGCTCACTCATTAAAAACTGAAAATAGGTGTGGTGGCATACTCCTTTAATCCCAGCTCTCAAGAGGTAGAAGCAGGTAGATCGCTGAGTTCAATCTACAGAGCACCCAGGGCTACACGGAGAAACTCTGTCTCAAAATATTGAAAATACGGCCATTTTACCTATAACTTATAGAACATGTGACATGGACACAGAAAATGTAGAATGAAGTATGGAGTACAAGGGCGATATATAGAGAGTAAATAGGGTGGAGAACAAGGGGAAGAATGTGATGAATTGAGCCTGAGGTTGGAAGACTGGAGTACTTTTGTGAAGGACTGGAAACAGAATGTAGAATGAGGAGAATGCAGAATGGAGGGAAGAACACAATGGATGAATCAAGAAGTCTAGAGAAGAGAACGCAGTGTAAGAAGTATGAAGTATTTAGTGGTGAGAGGTAAGGATGGATGGGAGAATATTATGGATAGAACATAAGGCTTAGAGCACTGACTTCCAGAGGTCCTGAGTTCAATTCCCAGCATTGGAACAATGTGGGAACCTGATGGAATGGGAATGTGGGATGGAACATGTTGAATGGAGGATGTTGCAGAGACTAGGGTCCAGGAAATGAAGCATGAAGTTTGGGCATAGCACATGGGTTGAGAAAGTGGAGGATGTAGGGGAGGATATGACTGTACACAAGGTATGAAGGAGGAGTGGAATAAGTCTGTGGTGTGGCATATGGAGTTATGATACAGAGAACGTTGAATTGTCTCAAGCAGAGAATGAATTAAGGAGAAAGAGACTAGAGAGGAGATGATAGCATACAGACAGGAGTACAGAGAATGAAGTGTGAGTTCTGGAGAATGAAGAGTGCAGCCTATAAAACATAGCTTCAAAAATAAAAACTGACACATGGAATGTGATCGTGAAAGATGGAGGATGTAACATGAGTTCTATGTAGCATGAGGAATGTAAGAATATAGTAAAATACAGCAGATCTGGAGAGTGGAATGCAGAGGGTGTGGTGTTCAGAGAACAGAGTGCAGAATGGCATGGTGTGCTCCCGATGTGGAAAACGAATGGCACGGTATACATCAGGTGTGACGAATGGCAAGGTACACATCAGACTGGAGAGGGCATAGTGTACACTGGGAGTGAGATGTGCACAGTGCTCATTGGGTGTGGGAAATGGAGCAGTGTAAGTGGGATGAGGAGAACAGTGTGATGTTCAGAGGGTGTGGAGGATGGCATTAGGAACATGGAATAGAGAGAGAACTGAGCATAATGGTGAAGCATATGGAGAATGGTATATGGGGAATAGATGATGAGCATATTGGTAATAGCAATGCAGAACAAAGTATAGAGTATAAACATTGAGAATGGAATGTTTGTGTGGAGAGCACAACATGTAGAACAAATAGATTGTGACAAATATATTATGGTGTCCAGAGAATGGAAAAACTGTGTAGAACGGTGTGTGGAGTATAGAGCTGAGAACAGACTGTGGGAAGCAGAGAACAGAGCCTGATGTGTAGAAAGAATCGAGAGTAGGAGGTGGAATATTTCATATTCCATATAGGGTATAGAGAACATAATATGGGTCATGGCAAATGAAGCTAGAGTATGCGCAATGGTGAATGGAGAAACTAGGAAACATTACAGAGTACTAAGTAAGAATGCCACAAAGTTGCCCTCTGGCCTTCACACATGTGCTGTGGTATGCATATCCAGGCATATACGCACATACACACAATAAACAAAAATAAATACAACTTAAAAACACAAATAAATGGAGGTAGAAAATAGTGTATGGGTAACGAGGAAGGAAATGTGGAGTTTAGAAAACATATACAAAACATGCAAGCATGTAGTATAAAATACAGTATAGGAAGTGGTGTGCAGAGGAGAATGGGGCTGGGAGATAGATTACAGAATGGAGAAGTGAGAGGAGGCAATGAGGTATAAAATATGAAGATGGAAAGGGAAATGTGATATGTATGAAGAATACAGTATGGAATACAGGGAATGTCTAATGATGTGTCGAAGCCTGCAAAAGCATGGAGGATAGAGATCAGACTGGAGAGCAGAGTGAGTAGGAAGTGTTGGTACCATGGCAGAGTAAAGGAGATGGGCCATGCATAATGCTGTGTGAAGCTGAGCGAAATTCGAATTGAAGGATGCAGTGCGGAGTGTAAGAAAGGAGAATGGAAACACAAGGATGGAGCTTGGGATGTAGGATGCAGGGTAGAGTGTGGATAATGGACTCTGGTATGAAGACAGACTAAGGGCTATGCAAAGCAGAGACCAGAGATGACAAATAGAACATGAACACCAGATATGATGCATGATGAAGAGCATAGAATGAAAAGCAGAATGGAGATAGTGCAGTGTGGGGACTAGAGGAGGATACGGATCACAGACAGTGGGCAAAGTTGTGTGGGTGGAGTAGAATGAATTTCGGAGCTGGTCAGTGGCATGTGGAGTATAGTGCATGGTGGATTATACATGGAGGACAGAAGTGAAGGGGGCATGGGGAAGGGGAAATGAGAAGTGGAGGTTGGAGAGAGAAGAGCACGGGAAAGAGAAGATGAAAAAGAATATGGAGAGTTGACGTGGCGAGTGTAGGAGGGACGGCGGAGAAGATGGAGAGTAAACAGTGGAGTATGGAGGATGCAGATGAATAAAAGATGGGATTTAGAGTGGAGAGAGAGAAGAGTAACAGATGGAGAGTGTGGAATGGAGGATGGAGAGCATGGGGTGGATAGTGAATGCTGCAAAGTGGAAGATGGAGTGTGGAGGGTTCAAATGGAAAATGTTGGATCCCAGGTGGAGGATACCATGTTGTGGTGTGGTTTGAATGGAAATGGCCCCCACTGGCTCATAGGGCGTGGTAGTACTAAGAGGCATGGCCTCGGAGGACATGTGTCATTGGGGGTGGGCTTTGAGGTTTCAGAAGCTCAAGCCAGGCCCAGTGGCTTCCTCCTCTCTTCCTGCTGCCTGCCGATGCTGGGGTGGAACTCCTAGAGCCTTCTCTAGCACTGATCCTAACCACATTACCTTAATTTCAGTGGGCTCTCATGAACTAGACCCCAGCTCTCCATTATGCGAGGTGGTCTGAGGACACACAGCATACAGGGGTCATTAGCTGTGAGGTCAGGTGTTTACTGCCCTGGGGAACACTCACTGATCCTTCCAGGCTTTGGTCAAGGCAGCTTGCTGGGTGTGTCCCTTGAGTTCAGTCGTGCTATTCTTGTTGCAGTTGATTGCCACGGCATGCCAGACATGACTCCTGTATGTCTAAACTCCTGTGGATGGTAAGCAAAGAAGGCCTCAATTTCCCTGATGTTTCTAGAGAGATAGCCATGTCATCTCTCATGAATGTTGAGTATCTCAGGAGGGCCCCCATGAGATGTCTGTGAAAGTCTGGAGATACCAAAGAGACAGCAGATTTTTGGAGGCTGGAGATGGAAACAGGAAGCCCCCAGGTGCAACTGCCAGGCTCTTTGCCTAGCACATCGCTCTGAAGTCCTAGACTAAAATGCGGGGGGCAGGAAGTTTCAGGGTTGTGCAGGACTCCTAGGGAGGCCTGAAGACAAGGTGCTACCTTGGTGGTACCCCTTGGATACCCCAGTGGCCTGGTACCCCATACCTCACTTATTCCACAATGGCCTCAGGGGCTTGAGTTGTTGGTTTAAGAGCCTTTGTCCCTGATCCAGCTACCTCCATGGTTCTCCTCCCCCACCTGGGGCCTCCTCCTTCCCAGGCCTCTCCCTCACCTGTGCCTCCTCATGTCTAGCTCCAAGTGCCTCTGGATGTTTCTATGAGCGAAACCCTGTCAGAGAGGACAAAGATTTGTCCATTTAATGAAGTTTAAGAAGTGTCTGAAGTGGTTCAGTTAGCAAATCACTAACAGGACAGGACAACCCTCACTAGCTCCTCCCCCAACTCACAGACCTTCCCCACACCTCCTAACACAGCCCACCAACACATGGTCAGCCTCAGCCCTAGCCTCAAGGAGTTAAAGAGACAAAAAGACCCTTGGAGGACTTGTTCACGCCCACCCTAGTGCACTGCTTGCTGGGACCAGGTAGTAGGCTGGGCAGGAGATTGAGTGATAGACAGGCAGGTGGCTGCACTCCACGCTCCTACCCTCACACAGTTCCAGTGAGGGGCTACAAGCCCCCCCTCCAGCTGCTCTTGCTGGAGTTAGCTAGTATAGAGGTTCCTGGGAACACTGGCTCCCATGCAAAGATGAAGTCCCCTTCATACTGGGAAGCAAAGGCTAAAGAAAAAACTGGATAAAGCCACATTTTGGCTATTTTCAGACATGAAGACCCTCTTCTTGTCCACAGAGCCCATAGCTAGCAGGGAATCCCACCAAGCCTACTGGCCAGTCTATCTGTGGGACCTTTCCATCCCCCACATGCTCCATATGGGGCTTGGTCCCCTAGTCTTGGGCCTTTCCTTCTCTCCTAGTTCCCAGGGGTTCTGCCACACACCAAGTTCCACCAACTCTCCTCTAGACAGGAGAGATGAAAGAAAGGATTGAAAACAAAAGGGAAGATAGAGACCTGGGTTGTGCTGGAGCTAGACCTGAGCCACTAATCTCAAAGAACATCCAAGTATGAGCCCAGAGGAACCCATGTGTACTGGCTAGTTTTGTGTCAACTTGACACAGCTGGAGTTATCACAGGGAAAGGAGCTTCAGTTGGGGAAATGCCCCCATGAGATCCAGCTGTGGGGCATTTCCTCAATTAGTGATCAAGGGGGAGAGGCCCCTTGTGAGTGGTGCCATCTCTGGGCTGGTAGTCTTGGTTCTATAAGAGAGCAGGCTGAGCAAGCCAGGGGAAGCAAGCCAGTAAAGAACATCCCTCCATGGCCTCTGCATCAGCTCCTGCTTTCTGACCTGCTTGAGTTCCAGTCCTGCATCCTTTGGTAATCAACAGCAACATGGAAGTGTAAGCTGAATAAACCCTATCCTCCCCAACTTGCTTCTTGGTCATGATGTTTTGTCCAGGAATAGAAACCCTGATTAAGACACCATGTATCTAGATGACCCCTTTCCTGGTCCCTGCCTCTGCCCCTTGTCTCCCAGAGATGTTGTCTCAGTTCTAAGCTATGCTGAGACTATAGGATCCTACCTCCTGATCAGCCTGCCCAGAGCTAAGCACTCAAGAGGAAACTGAGGTCTGAGAGGGGAGGGCAGATTTAGAAGAGGGTATGCTACTTTTCCCTGGAGACCTGACCTGAAAGTGATAAGAGAACAGAATGTAGCATGTGGCCCAGCAGTGGCCACTAGGTTCCTTCAGCTTCAGTTTCTCCTTGACATAATCACCTACAGAGGGACACTAGCACACAGGACAAGCGTGGGGCTTTCTGTGTGGGCTTTCCCAGAGGGACCGAACCTACCTGGTTCCTACCAAGTTCTCCACCGGGCCTCCCTGCTTCCCTGCTTCGATGCTTGCTCCTGACCCGACTGTGCAGACTTCCACAGCTCCTCCTCACATTTGGACAAAGGACCCCAACCTCAGTAACCCCACTTTCTGCTGGCCACTCCACTTAGCCTTGTGGGCAGCTGGATTCACTGTCCACCCTGTATTCCTCATTCCTCGGGATTGTCCCCTACTAATGCCGCCATGGAGATTCTAAGCTGGGAGAAAGAAGAAATCAGCTGCCCTACAGCCAAGTGTGCTTACAGCCTCCTGGGAGTCCTTGGGACTGCCACCTCAAGCCTAGAGTGTAGCCAGTGCTGGGAGGAAGAGGCATCCGCCTGGGGACACGCGGAAGGACATAGAAAGATGAGGGACAAATCCAGCAAGGGTAGCGATCCGTCCTGGGAAGGACATGCTAGGGAGTTTACTTTAGAGCTCTCCTTGGAGGAACAAGGCCCAGGAGCAACTTCCAACTTCCCAAGTAGCTCCTGTCCCATTCAGCTCTCACTTAAAATGTTTCTATGACTCTCCAATCTCTGTCCTTTTTCTACTGGGCCACACCAGCGAGGAGCTCCCTAACAGAGCCTGGGCAATCTCCCTCAGCCTCTCTCAAGACGCCCCCCTCCCCAACAAAGCCAGTGCCTGGTTGACCTGGGAGTAGCACCCCCCCCCCCACACACACACACACACTGCTCCTGCCTAAAGCTGGGCCTCCCTTCCCCCACCCTCCCCTGAAACAGCCCTCCCTGGAACCCCGCCAGCCTTCCTGTCCCCCACCCCATTCGTCCCTCCCCTCTGCTATCAGGTATCTTACCACCCAGCTCTCTGTCCAGGGCCCCTATCCAGGGCTTTGTCTCAGGCCACGCCTCCTCCCAGGCTGTCCCTGAGCTACTGCTTCCCTTTGCTGTCCCACACCTAGGGTCATTAGAATTCCAGCTACCACTCCTCCCTCACAGCTCCTGATGGGAGCCCTCCAGCTCTGTAACTGCAAAGAAAGGCTGGGCCTGCCTGTCTGTAGGGTGGGAGTGGGGGTTGGTCCCTGCCTAGCCTAGGGCATACAGAAAAGTACCCTATTCCACTGCCTGGCCCCTGAGAAGCAGGAAGGGGAAAGGGGGGGTCAGTGGGGGTGGAGAGGAGGTGGGAGAGAGCCCCGAGGAAGACAAGAAGAAGGGAGGGAGAAGGGGAGTGGGCAGAAAGAAGCTAGAGGTCAGAGAACCGGCAGGGGCAGGATGCCTAGCAGGAAGTTACCCAGGAGTGGGGTCTCCAGCAGAGCTGGGGGAACCCTGTTAGGCAGGCTCCGCTCTGGAGGTTCTGTCCATAGGCAAACTGCACCTCCAAACTAAAATTTTGTTGTCTCTTGCGCCCCCGTGAGGTCAGTGGTTAGCATAACAACCATTTGGCGACTAAGGTGGGGTTCCTGGGGGGGGGGGTGCGGGTGGAAAATGCCCCCAGCCCATGCTTGCTGCCTTCAGACTTGGGGCTCTTGCTTCTCCTCAGGTCCCCTAGGGACCCTGAAGACATCAGGCTTTCCCACATCATTCTGCTTCTCAGGGTCTCTTCAGAGGAAGTGTGGATTGCCACTCCTGTCTCCGTTTGTTCTGTCTTACATAGGATCCTCATCTTAGCCGGTCACACCCTTCAAGTCCTGGGCCCATACATTCCATGGAGCCCCAGTGTAGCCTCCCAGTGACCTTCCAGCTGCTTCAGAGTCCCTGGATTTTACCAATTCTACTCTCAGAAGTCACATTTGTTAAAAGGTTTGGGGGTTACAGGGTGCTCCACCAAGCATAGCTAAAGGCACAGCCCCTACAGTTAAGGCCCTCGTAGAAGGCTGGGCTGGGCCTCTCAGGAAATGACATCCCCTCGGGCTGCTGCAGCCCCCAGCACGGCTATAAATCCACCTCTGACGATAAGCTGCTAAAAAATATAAAAGGAACCCCAACCTTCCTAACCGCCTGCTAGTTCAGAGTCTCCCTGTTCTCCTGGTCTTTAGGGTCTCTCGCCCTTTGAGCAAGACATAACCTCCAGATTCCAAGAGCTTGGGACATGGCTCCATACCCAGGTAGACACTGCAGTGATGAGACAGGGAGTCACCTGTGGAGAACATCTGTCTAGACGGACACTGGGGCACTTGTGCTAGTGATGTGCACATCACAGATCCTGTGATACCACAGAACCCTCCAAACCAGGATACCTGGTGGGTGTGGAAGGGTCCCTGGAGGTATAGGAAGCACATATATCCAGGTTGGGGATGTCCCTGTCCCTGTCTGGAGGGGAGGATTCTATCACTCTCCAAGGAGAGAGCTAAGTGGTTCCCCCATCAGGATCAAAACATCCAATGAATAGTGAAGACTATGGATTCAAGTGAGCAAGCCTGGGGTAGACTGAGAAGGGCTGGGATCACACCCTGGGGCCCTCACTATCCTAGATGTCCTCAATGAAGAGCTGGAGTCACATCTTGTCAGGAGAGTATCTCTATCCTTCTATGTCCCTTCGTGTCCCTCCTCTCTAGGCCAGAGTACTGATGGCTCCCATGAAAGGATGTCCGTCCGTACGCTCAGATCTGACGGGGCCAGAGCCAGGACAGAGGAAGAGGGCTGCACAGCCAGCCCAGCTGGGACAGCAAACAAACCTCTGGGGTCTCTCCTTTCCCTTGCCTGCCCACCACAGGGGTCTGGCTGGGGCCAGGGCTGGGGGGAGACTTCCTCGATTTATCTCTGCAGCCGGTGGCCAGCCCCAAGCCTGGAATCCCGGGTCAGGCTAAGGTTTGCCTGCCCTGCTGTGAGCAGCTTGGAGCTGGTCAGAAGGCCCAGGCTGAGCAGGGGGCTGGGATTGAAAGAATTCTGGGAAAAATTGCTTGGGGCCTGTGTTTGGGGACCCAACAAAGGCAATGGTTACATTTTTTTTTTTTTTTTTTTTTTTTGTAGTCAGGGTCTATTGAGCGAGGGCTGGTGCTGCTCAATGTTGACATGGCCTAGTCTGCAGTAAAGGTAAGCAGGTCAGGGGCATGATTACTTTGGCTATAGTCCCATGTAGAAGGCAGAGTTAGCAAGGAGGGACAAGGTTGTGCCCGCAGCAAAAGAGAAGCCAGAGGGCTTCCAGAACCTTCTAGATGGGCAAAAGGAGGGGACCTAGATACCTAATAGATTGTGTTCTACCCTCAGTTCCAGGCAGTGGCCAAAGCAAGACCATCTCAGAAACAAGACTCTAATCATATACTTCCCTAGGAAGAGACATACATGCTAATGTGGAGGTCATGTAGCAGCTGGGGCTCAGAAGCAGCCCTTTTCCTACCACCCTAACCAAGAGACTGAGAGTCCCTCGGCATTCCCCATCACTACTGTCTATGGTGACCCTGGGTCCTTGCACAGGCTGCCATGGCTAAGCAACTGGATGATCAGCTGAGCTCTCCGAAGTCCTGTCACAAGAAGCGAGAGGAAACAAGGACTCACCAGTGAAGGTTATACGTGAGTCCCTGACCCGAGACTCAGCTTTTCCAAGGAGGCCATGTCTGTGGATTTCAGAGGGTTCAGAAGTTCAAAGGCTCAGGGAGATAGCAAGTCCTAGAGCATCCCAGAGAGATGAACCTTGGCCCACCACCTGGATCAGCATCCAGACCACCATCTCTCGATGTGTTCCTGATGCCAAGTTCCTCCTACCCTATTAGCCACTGCTCCCTAAAGACCCACTCCATACCACTTCTGTGGCCCCATGCATCTCCCTAACCATGTATCACTTTTCTTCCATGGCCCCTAGGCTTCTGCAGAATCAGAAGACCAGCCTCAGCAAGGAAAAGGGTGTCGGACCCACCTGAGAAAAGCTCTCTAGAACTAGATTCAGAACTCCAAGAAGGTAGCCTTCTACATGGCCCCAGATGCCAAAACTGTTCATGAGCCACGATGGCTCATGTCACATCCAACACCATATAATCCAGCTGCAGTGCCTCCTGAGGCCAGTGGATTCCATTTGCCTGGGCCCTTCCTTGCCCTGGACTCCAATACAACTGCAAACACACAAGGTCTTAAGAACTAGCCTTCCTTGGGGGACATGTCCCACTTGGGTATGACATGTCCGAATGTATACTCATCTCAGGGAGTGACGTGCATCTCTTTACATAGCACCTGCCTACCATGCCTGAAGCCCTGGCTCATCCCCCAGCACCCCCAAAACAAGCAAAGAAAAACATGATCTTGATGAAGCCTGCTCCTGCCTGGGCAGCAGATGCCGTCTAAGGGTAAACTCCAAGTCATTGGGCAGACATTCATCACAGGGAAACCCAAATCATCAGGACCAGGGGGTTAAGAAGTAACCAGGGCCGGGCAGTGGTGGTACATGCCTTTAATCCCAGCACTTGGGAGGCAGAGGCGGGCAGACTTCTGAGTTTGAGGAGGCCAGGCTGGTTGGTCTACAGAGTGAGTTCCAGGACAGCCAGGACTACACAGAGAAACCCTGGCTCAAAAAAAAAAAAAAAAAAAAAAAAAAAAAAAAAAAAGTAACTAGGATATGTCTTTCCACCGGTTTGTCAAGTTCTGCAAATACCTGGCCTGAGTACCTCTCCACACAGCCACAGTCTTACCTGGATCCGGTGTCCTCAGGGCCACTCCAAACCTTACCTCTAGATCCAGCCACTCAGGATTTGTTTTCCTTCCAAGGCTGCCAGTAATACAGGTCCAAGCTGTATACCACTGACCCCTCCCTGACCATGAAGTTGTCCTCTGCCTTCTGGACTTTGGGAGAAGGAATCCTGGAGGCCAAAAGCCAGTGCTGCCTCTCCAGTTCTAAGTTTGTATCTGCTCAGAAAGGGCCCTGGCCTGCCCAGGGTATCCCAAAGTCCCTCCATCATCTGCAGAACACTTTCTTTGGTGAACCTAGAGTGCTGAGTAGCTCAGCCACTCTCTGACCACTCCCTCCATCAAGCAGCCTTCACCTCTCCCTATCAAAAGCTTTCTCTGTCATAAGAAACCTGGCGGTGGATTTTAGGCATTATCTTTAGAACCTGAAGCACGTCTAAATAGGTCCCAATGGAGATATGGTGACTCTGGGTGGTGATGGTGGCAGGTCTCTCTCATCTACCCTGAGGAAGACCCTAACCCAGGTCCTGGATAAAAGTCATGACTGCCTCGCCTTCTATCTTCTCTGGTGACCTTGAAGGCATGTGGCATCCCTCAGGCTGAGAGACTAAGTGGTCTCAGGTCCCAGAGTCTCAGGTGTGACTTAGGTTAGCATCTCAGGTAGGCAGCCAGCAGTCCTTAGACCACGCTACCCACCCCTCTGATCACCCCTAGGGTTTCTGTGACCAGAACAACATTCCCCACATTCCTGAGGAGCAGAGGCTATCCCGGTGGCCAGTGTGGGGACTCAATGCAGCAGGCCCTCTCCTCTCCACCCACCTTGGCCCATTCTGCACTCCTGCAGAACTTCCGGGCCCCTCTTCCCTTCACCTGCCCTCTCAGGAGGCTCTCTCCACTCATTGGTCATGACAGACATTTGTGTCACCTCTCTAAGTATTCACAATGCCAGATTCCTTGTGTTGTTATCAGCCTCCTCCTCCCAGAGACCCTGGGGATCCCTGGGATGTGGGTCTGCTCCACAGTACTCCTACAGGGTCCTGAACAGGAACCGCCCTTCCTCCAAGGCCCCTGGAGAAGCTCCTATAGGATATAGGACCAAAGAGAAAGACGATATTGGGCTCAAATAGGGTCAAGATGCCTGCCTTTGTCAAGGACATCTGAGACCATACTGCACTGGCACAACAGAATTGACCCGTTGCAAGGTAGGAAAACCCAGAAGCATCACTTATGGTGGTTGCAGGTGGTGTTGGGACTTGACCCTGGGTACCCTGCTACAGAGACACAAGGTCAAGATCAAAGCAAGAGTTTGAAGAGCATGGGTCATGATTGCAGAGCAGAGGGACAGGATGGACACTGTCTCTCCTAACAACAGTCACAGCAGATGCAAGAACCGAGTTCTGTGGAGTGAGCTGATCCTGGGACCCTTCCTATGCAGAACTGGTGAGGCCATGGGAAGGAAGCTCATGAGGTCCTAAGGCAGGAAGTGCTATCCCAGGGTAGGGGCACAGCTGCCTTTTGCCCTGTTCCCTGTGCACAGCTTATTGAGCTGCAAGCTTCCTGCTGCCATCACTGGCCTCACGCTTGCTGCCTTGTTCCTAAGGAAATGCTTCTGTTCTCCCTTCTTTATCATCGTGAACAGGTGACTATCTCCCAGCCTACAGCAGCTGACTCCTTTCTTATTCCAGGGGCCAGCATAGCCCCAGCATAGCCCCAGTGGGCCTTGGCCTAGGCCTCAGTATTTCTGCATCCTATCTCCAGTCACTCACTGCAAGAAGAGTTAGGTCTCCATACTGCAAAAGCCTTTGGGTGGAGAGGCCAGAACTCCTGTGAGTGGCCCTTAAAGATGAGTGTACTTGGTGGCCTGGAGGGGAAGTCTGCCCTGCCTCTCAGTTCACCTTCCCACCCACCTACATACACATACACATACACATACACATACACATACACATACACATACACATACACACGCGCGCGCACATGAGTCTTTAAGCCTCAAACATCCCTTGTCAAAAGTGGCCCTAGGCCAAGGGTACAGGATATAAAGACTGCAAAAGAGGTGTGAGCAAGGTTGCCTCTTGGTCTCCTGGGGCTCCCTGAAAGTCCAGGTCTGGCCCCTCCACCCTGCTCAGGCCCCAGAGCACTGTCCTGCCCTCCCTGAGGCCACATGAAGCCTGCCAGACAAGCTCCAGGGCTCCATGCCTACACCACACCACTACTGGGGCAGCTCTGCTCTGCCCAACTCAGGCTTTCCACTGGCCTTACAGGCCAGCGAGGCTCTGGTGGGTAAACACGTGTGTGTGGGCATCATGGACATGTGGCGGTTCTGTCTCCTGCCCGCCCACCCGTCACTTTTTCCTCTTCCCTTAATACCAGCCAAGCTGCCCAAGCCCTGTGGCCCACCCAGACTGGGCGGGTCCTGCAAGTGAGGGAGAAAAAGAAGCCACTGCAGAGGAGGAGTTTGGGGGTATCAGGGACCAAGAGCTGGGATTTGGGGTCCAGAGAAACACGTGTCTGGAAGAGATGGCTTCTGAACCCCATGCAAAGCTGAAAGCATCTCTTCTTTCCCCAAACCCAACCTGTTCACACACCAGCGGCCTGGAAGAAGCCCCTGGCACACTCTTCCTAAGTCTTGCCTTCCCGTGAAAAGACTTTGAGGGATTTCTTAGAAAGAGTAATTAGAGAGCCACAGGCCCTGTGAGGTCCAAGAGGCTCCATGGCAGGCCCAACCCGCTTCCTCCCTGGCCCTGGAGTGCAAAGGGTCCTGCGGAGCCAAAGACACAGGCGGCCAGCCTACCCAAACCACTGTGGCCGCCCAATACCAGGCCTCCTTCCTCTCCATTTTCCAAGGGTTCTGTGTGGAGTGCAAACCAAAGCCCATGGGAGAACCACAGGCAGGGAGAGCCTTGATGAAAGGGGCATCACGACTCACCCTGCCAGCCACCAGGAGTCCACCTTCCAAGTGTCCAGGTTTCCTTGTGCCCACGAAGCCCAGGGCTTTGACATATAGTGCTGGTGGGGAGAGAAAGGCTATATGGACCCTCTACTGCAGCACTGAAAAGGAGGCCATGGGATCCCTAGAACTCTTTGTATTTCTGAGCCAGGATGAGTTGCTTCCTTTAGCGGCAGAGACCCACATGATGTGTACCAGAGCCAGAAGGACTGAGAGGAATCCTGGAGGAGAGATGGTAGGAACACCTCATCTTCAATATGCTTAGGAAAAGCATAGTCTGTCCCCTGGCTTCCCCTGGGCATGGAGTGAAAAGCCACATAGAGCTCTGAGTCATGAGGACCAGGGATCTGGTGAGGGCTAAGGGTTAGAGTTAGGAGTGGAGCTAAGCACCTTTGGTGTTTAGGATACCTAACGGCCTACTAAAGTTTCCTCCTAGGTTCCATGGCTTTAATTTAAGGGCTCAAGAGATAGGACCAGAAAGAGATCTCTGCACGACACTGCCAACCAAGAAGAAAGAACCCACTGTTCCTCACCCTGGAGGCAGGACCCTTGTCCCCACATGGTTGGAGGCAGCAATATCCCTAGCAGATCTCTGCTTATTGGTTAGCTAGCCTCAATACAGGATAGTACTGTGTGCTTGAAGCTTAGATTCCCCAAGTCTGTAGAACCTCAGGCTCCCAGTCTGAAGCTCCCCCTGCACCCCCAGTGCTGGGCTTCCTACCTTGGGCTGGCAGGGGCCCCTGGAAGCCTCTTGTGCTCCCATGCCAGTTCTGCACATACAAACCCACCACCAGCAACACTCCCTAAATCATCACCCTGACAATCCTACAAAGCTGCCCTGTTGCAAGGGTCCCCATTGGGCCTCAGGGTCAACAAGATTGAATTCCAAGACCTAAGACCCTGGCAGAGCTGCTCAACTCAGGGAAGCCATTTATCACTCTAAGCTCTGGCTCACCCATCTGCTCTGCCACCCTGGCCAGGACCCTACAGTCCCACCACCAACCCACCCAGACTCCCCTTGGCCAGAGCTCCTTCACCATCATCTGCCAGGATTTGTTGTCTGCCTGGACTTCCAAGACCCTCTGTCCCAACCCAAACTCTCTCTATCCACCCTGCTCTTCTCTCAGCTGCTCACAGAGCCCCTTGGAAAGGCAAAGGGAACGGCTTCTCCATGCACAGCAGTCAGAGCATGGGCCATTTTGTAGGGTTCTCAAAGCTCCAATGAGGTCTTACTAACTCGGTTTTGAGGGCACAAATCTGGGGCAGACACTGGTGCAGTGTGCCTTGTTCTGGACACATGGCTGACACACTAAGCTGTTTCAGCAGTCACCAGGGCAGGCGCTTAGCCTGGGCTCCTTTGGCAGAGAGCTCACTTCCTGGTATGGGCCAGTGGGCAGCAGGCATCTCTGGGTCCCTGGAGCCCACAAGAGCTCGGGCAACCATGTGGCCTTGCCTGGGACTACAGCCCCAGCCAGGGTGTTAGGCCTCTAGTCCCTCTTTCGACTGTTTCCACCTGTCTGGAACTCACCTGCACCAGGCAGGCCTTCAGCTGGGAGAAAGGATCTTCAACTTCTAGTATCTGCCCATGATTTTGCATTGTATGCTTAGTGCAATGATTTGGGACACCTTTACACACTACTAAGTCTGACATAAAATGCAAAAGGCAGGAAGGGACCATTAGGGACTGGTGGAATCCCTGGATGGCTTTGGAAGGTGGGGGAAGTGGAAACTTGAATAAGGTCCCTCTCACCTAGGAGATGATAGGGGGTAGGAGCTCCCCAAAGCCCCAAGATGCCCCAACCACTGGGCACACACTCCATGGGGAAATGGTCAACTCTGACTATGTGTGGACAGCCCCTGTCCCTGCTCAGGGCCTGGACTGGTGGCAGTGGTACCAAGGGTTGAGTCTGGAGTCCAGACATGGTGGTCAAGGGTCTGAGCGCTGGATCCCAAGTTTAAGCCTCTCCTGAAAGATAGGCCATTTTATAGCCCCAGTAATTTTGTGCTTTCCAGCACCTGGTGTCTGACATATCATCCAGGCCCAGATATTCCCCCCCCCCGCAAGAACTCCCCTCTGTTTTCTGTGCTCAGCATCCTCCATCCAACTTCCCAGGGCCCCTTAACTGCAGCTTAGGGTTGATGAAGGACTATACTATCCCCAGCTCTAAGAATGAGGTTGCACAGAAGCTGCAGAACCCCAAGACCTAGCGATCTTTAGCTTAACTAGACTAGCTGGCCCCCACAGCCGCAACCACTGCAGGAGGAACATTAATTCAGGGAGGTAGTGGGTATAGCCAGGTGTGGGCTCCTGGATTCCCATGCTGGGACAGCCTTGACTGAGTTGGCCTGTTGTGAAGGTGTTTGTGGTAGGGCCTAGATAACTAGTCTTGAGAGTCCCCAGGATTCCTTCAGCCTGGTGTCCCAGTGCCCTGGGTACTAATGATCTTGCCACCTCTGGGTGTCAGTTTCACCTGTTCCCCAGAAAAAGCACACTCCACCTATAACTGGCTTTCTGAACATCTCTAGTCATGGGGAATACCAGCCAGGATGTCTCCTCAGGGGACATAGCCTTCCAGTGAGACCAGGCATTTCTAGAAGCTTGGGAGTAGATACAGTGGTGCTATCTGGTTTCACAAGCTTCCACTTGCTCGCCTTCGTACCCATTCTTGCCCACCTTTCTTGTGTGAGGTGGGGAGAGCCTGGGTTATTACCTGCCCTTCTCATCCTGCTACTATGGAAAAGAACCCATGAACTAGGGCTGGCTTCTCTGGCTGTGCAGGCTTAGTGAAAGCAGAGACACCCAGTTGCAAAGGAAACAGCTTATTCCACCCCCACCCCCATGCCAGGAGTACCATAAAGCACTGAACTGCACAACCTCTTAGTGTTTGTGACTGTAGATGCCCAGCCTCACAGTCCTGGACTAGCTTATCCCTAAAACATTCTTAACCTGTGTAGGCTCTGCCATTCACTAGTTGGCAAGTCGTAAGAAACTTCACTTGTCATTTGAGACTGGCTGAGCCTGGTCCGCCATAATGAAAGCACCAAGGCCAGGTGGACCAGAGAATAACAATGGCTGCCAGAAGCGTCTGAATACTAAGGGTTACCCATGGCTGGGGCCCTTTGCTTCCCAGGGGCAGGGAGGTATAAGGGGGGATGAAGATCAAGGGCAATCAAGCCCACCCTAGCAACTTGGAGGAGAGGCGGGCTTCCTGAAGGCTGTAACCAAACCTGGGGTGAGGGGCCCTGAAACTGCTGGAGTAGCTCAGGAGCAGAAAAGAACACCAGATAAGCCTGAGCTGACCTCTGCTCCCTTCTTTGTCCTCTTTTGAGGGGTCTTGGAGTGCCTGGCTGGAGCCTATTGGGTAGTGTCTACATTCTCTCCCTCTTTAGGACCAAATAGGAACATCCACACCAGGGCTGGGAATAGCTACTCTTCCATGGCCAGCGTGCCTGTGTGCATGGATGTGCTGATTGGCCTGCTCCCGGTGGCACATGTGACCCTGCAACAAGCAGGCCAAACAAGGACAACAGCCTCCCCAAGTGGAAGGGTGGGGGCCTGAGAGTTGAGAACAAGGTTGGCAGTGGTACCTGCCAGCGGGTCCCGGTCAAGCGGCCTTAGCAGCTGAGGCTGCCATTTCCCAGCTGTTAGGGCCAATGGAGATGGAAGAAGACAGCTGAGCAGGAAAGGATCATGGGAGCATCCTCTTGTCCATGGAGGCAGGACTTAGGGTAGGGAAGAAGGCACAGAGCGTGAGGAAGGAGAGGTTGCCAAGCCCATGTTGCCTGCCATCTCCCTCCATCCTAGAGCCCCCACGCAGGTTCAGTGGTCTCCTTAGCTAGCAACTAGTATGTCTCAAGAGAGGGTCCCCAGATTCTGGCTCTGAGTATAACCATGGCACCCAGTGCCAGAGCTGATAGCTCCTTCCCTTCACAGGCCCATAAACGGATCTGGGGACAAGGGCAGCTGAGGGGGCCACCAGCAAAGAAAGAGAGAGCTGATCTGGGAAACCTGAGAAGGCCAGCTGCTCTGCCATTTTTATTTCCTGTCAGCTCAGCAGCTCATGCCCTTTTTGGGGTCTCTCAGAGACTGGCCATCCCAGCTGTCTCTCATGCCCACATTCCCTACCTCTTGAGGAAGAGTGCTGATCTCTCAGGCTGGAAATAGCTGTTCCTTGTGTCCTAAGGAGGCCCCTAGGGACATCAGCGGCAGCAATCCCTCCCTAGAGGGGCAGCTGGGAGGGGTACCTCAGAAAGAGCCTAAGTGGTCACTCACGCTACCCCCAACTAGCTCTGGCTTGCCTGCATCTGGCCTTCTCCCTTTGTCAGGGGGTCCTTGGTCCTGGACTTGTGGGGAGCAAGGCAGGTGGGCTGGAGGACAGGGCCCAAGGCAGGAGCCTGGAGCAGCTGTTGGGACAGAAAGAACGTGCACTGCGGGCGGCCCAGCAGGGGCAGCGGCCCTGTGCCATGTTTTGCGCGTGATGTTTCTTTCCTGGAGGCCCTGGCCTCAAGCACCCTCACTTGCTGAAGTTTCTTTCTTTCAACTGCATCCCGCTGCCCGTGTTTGCTTTCCTTGGTCTGGGATGGGCAGTCGGGGAGCCGGCTCTGTGCGACTTGGCTTCTTCCGAAGACCGCTTCCTGGAACACTTGGCAGGGCTCGTCCTGGGAACCGAACCGTCCTCTCCCTCCTCCCAGCCTCATTCTCCACTCCCAGGCAAGACACCCAGGACCCAGCTGAGGGTTCTGAACTGTGCAAGTAAAGTCGGGGTGGGACAGAGGTCCAGACTTAGTACTCTCCCCGTGCCTGGAGCCCCGACTTGGGGAGTCCAGGTAGAAATAAAATTGTACTCTGGCAAAATGTCCTCAGAGTCAAAACTGAGCTCCTCAACTCCATGCACGGTGCTCTCAGTTTCTCCATGTGTTACATAAGGAGATGGAGCAGCCCCACCCAGCCCTAGCCAGTCCTAGGGCTCCGATGAAGCAGATCCTCACCCTTCTCTAAGAGCCTTTACTCTCTGCCTTTTCTCTCAGGGTCTCAGCTTAGCTAAGGGCCTCACTCTGTACCCATCCCTACCGTCCTGTCCTAATTTGGTTTTCTTAGTCCAAAACCACGTGCCAGACCAGAGCTCAATCTCCCTTTCTGTCCCTGTCAGCCCCTTCCTGGACTTTCCTCTGGCAGCATGTGGTAGATGGACATGCAGCAGGGACCTGTGTGAGAGTCAGGGTTAACCTGACCTTTGGCTAGTCCTTTAAACAAAGAAATAGTGACATCCATGGGTGAGTACAGTTTTTGTCTACTAGGGGCCTTCCTAAGGCCATATGCCAGCTAGGCTCTGAACCAGCATAAAGAGCCCTCACAACACCTTCCCAGCATCCTGGGGGAGAGGCCAGGGCCCTATACAACACATCCTTCCTCTTTAGCATCCACTTGGGATGGAGAACCAGAACCTTCTAGGAACATGAAGGCTATGTGGATTCAGAAGTGAAGAGGAACTATGGGGGGATCTCCTTGGGGTTTCTCATAGGCTCCCCCAACAGTGATAGCCACTCACATCCATTTGCTGGCAAAAAGTGAGCAAGGTATGTAGACAGACACTCACAATGACTTATTCCTAGTCCTTGGCAGTTGTCTATATGGAAGCTATCTGTTCCCATGGTCTTTCTGAGTCTCCACTCGGTGGAGGAGCCTCCTTAAAGTGACTGGGTTTCCTATCTATAGCTCAGAGCAAGAAGCTCTCTGGGGTACGCAAGGCTGGTGCGTAGTATCTGCAAGCCAGGCAGGACCATGTCCTCATCACATGAAAGCTGACAGGGTACTCCAAGGTCTGGTCCCTAACCATTTATAGGTCAGTCTCAACAGACACCTCTGCCACCTCAAGACAGGGAGGCTGAAGACTCGAACAAAGGGAGCTGTTGGCACCTCTGGGTGCTCATGGTGGTGGTGGGTCTGGCCATAGCTAAGACTTCCAACACCTGCTTCAGAGCTGTTGATTGCGACTTCCTCGGTTATATATCTTGGGAAGTCATTTTTCTGTGTGGAACAGACATGTAGACTCTAGGACCTCAATTCTGAGTAGAGTATCTTGTAGCACACTACACTCCTACAAGGTATGCCAGGGCATGCCTCTTCTACAGTGTCTCAGTCCCTCTCCAGAAGATTGCCAGCACTCTCCCTTGCCCCTGCCTCATTTGTCACCTCTGCAGGAGACTTGGCACAGAAGGTGAGGCCTACATAGTCTTATGAACACCCCATTCCATAAGAGTAGTTCTGGTATGCCTCTGTAACACCCGGCCCCAGGGCACCCTGTAAGACAAGGGGCAACACCCACATATGTGCCAGGAACCGCCTGCTCCATGGCTCTGGTGGTCCACACTGGCTCTGGGAGGGGGTCCCTGTCTGGAATGCACATGTGGAAAGATGGTGCCTGGAATTTTTTCCTTTGGAAAAAAAAAAAAAAGGAAAGAAAAAAATGTTTTAAAAGGGGAAAGATTGATGATCACTTTGCTTTCCCACACTTGGTTTGGAGCCAACGAGGTGGTTTGAGAAGAAATTCTCCTGTCCACTATTAAATGTAACCGAACACGCTCTCTATGTACAAAATCACAGAGGGCCTCAGACACGAAGGAATCTTCTCCTCTCCCCCCCCCCCCGCTGCAACCCCCGCTGCAGGCAAGACATGATGGCTATGCAGGGGCTGGGGGCAGCGGGGCTGAAAGATGGCCAGAAATGAAGGTGGAATGGCCAGCCTGTAGCCAGGAGCTACTAACAACTGACCAGTCAGGTCAAGGCCCCAAAGCTGCCCAGGCTGGTGGGTCAGCTAGTCTTGGCTCAGAGATCCTTGGGGCTCAAACTGCTTGATGAATTCCCCAGGACAAAGATGGGGGTGTTTGAGACTGTCACATAGTCCCCTTATTTTCCAGTCCAAGTGCCCCACTTTGTCTTGGCTGCAGGTGAGTTTCCCAGCCACTGATACCTGCAGGGTAGCCTGCTACTGTACTCTGTCTCCAACAAAGGAGAGGACTGGGACCAGCCTTGCCCCCAAATGGAGTCCAGGTCTGTGTTGAGCCCAGATCAAACTCTGTGGATCTGTTTTCCCCTAGCTGGGAAGAGGAGCAGGTGGGAAGGGATATCACAGGGTGGTGTCTGCCGAGTGCTGATCTTGCCTCCAGGGCTGTCTGGCCCTCCCTGTCCCTCTTTCTCTTCTGAAAACACACCTGTGCACACAAGTGCACAAAGGCCACAGCCTCCCAAGCCTAGTCTTCAGAGATACTCAGCCTTGTTGCCAGTAGAAATGAACGAATGTTTGGGGTTCACCACTTTCTTGAAACCCTTTCTCTTCATAGGTCTACACACTCTCTAGAGCTGCTCAGACAGACAGAGTAGGAGGGGTCACTTCCTTGGTGTTCCCAGCTGGAATGAGGGTTGTGTGTCGTGAGCACAGGCTTTTGGGGACCCAGAGAATCAGTGAGGGGCATAGGACAAGACCAGAAACTGGTTCCTCTTTAAATACCTTCTGGAGTTGATACCCAAGGGTCCTACAATCTGTCATCCCAGCTGAGCAAGGGCAATAATAATCACAAAACATCAAGGGTCTTGGTTTCCTAAAAGAGGCCTTCCATGTGGCATGGTGAGACAGACATAACTGTCTGGATGCTCCATCAGGTTCTCCCCAACTTTGATGTCTGTTAAAAGAAGGCAGGGCTGAGATGGGATGTTCCTGTTGCAACCTCACTACTCAAGCTTGCTCAGAGTAGGCACACAGCTTCTGAATGTCTGCAATATCCTGCTGGCTGCAGGACAGCCAGAGGACACAAGTCTGCTGTTACCTATGGGCTCAGCCAAGACTTCATTTGCCTTTAAAACACCAGAAGGTCCACCTGGTGGGTAGGTTTCCACCAACTGTACAGACTCCCCACTGTACAGCTGGTCTTAACAGTGGCTGTCCTATAGGGTAGTAGATCAAATGCACCCAGCATGGCAAAAAAAAAAAAAAATTACTGATACGGAACAACAATATGAACTAACCAGTACCCCCTGAGCTCNTGTCTCTAGCTGCATATGTAGCAGAAGATGGCCTAATCGGCCATCATTGGGAAGAGAGGCCCCTTGGTCTTGCAACTTTATATGACCCAGCACAGGGGAATGCCAGGGCCAAGAAGTGGGAGTGGGTGGGTAGGGGAGCAGGGGCGGGGGAAGATATAAGGAACTTTCAGGATAGCATTTGAAATGTAAATAAAGAAAATATCTAATAAAAAAACATAAAAATATAAAAAATTACTGATAAAATAAAAGATGCCTGGAAAATATACATTCAGATCAAGAACCTGTGCTATTTAAGGCAAGGGTGTCTAACCTCTGTGCCGCATTGGTTGAAATAGAACTGCCTTGGGCTACAGATAATATAAGTGTGTGCCCAGTACAGACTCAGCCATTGTGAGACATAGCTCATACTGAAACTTTCTGGTTGAGCTGTGATCCAAGTCTAGCTAGCATGCTGCCCTTTCTCCAGTGACCCTAGACCACAGGGTACAATGAGTGCTCACTGGAGCAAGACAGGTCCTCTAACCATTGCTGCAGCGACACCTCTGCTCTGTCATCCAAGACCATAATTGCCCACAACCAAATTAGAGTTAAATTAGCCATACATCAGGGGCTCTGTAGCTGGGCTCCTGGCTGGCTAGTGATGGTCTGGAATGTCCCTGTCACTGGAGGCTTCTATCTTGGTTGCTTTAATAGAAGCATCCAGATGTCACCCTAGGTGGCCCTGGGTGGCCAGGAATTCCAATTATCACAAGTCAGGCTTTTGGCCAGGATTTCCTCATGTATGCTCTACTCCTAAATCCACGTACCATATCTGGTACCTTACCAATGAACTGACTCACTTCTGTTATGCCTGGACTCTAGAGGAGTAGAAGTGAGGAACAGAAGTTCAAAGTCATCCTTGGCTATGTAGTGAAGTTTGAGGCCAGCCTAGGCTACATAGGACCCTGTCTTAAAAAACAAACAAACAAAACCAGGGAGTTTTGCCTGATACAGTGGCTGAAGTTAGCAGAGACCCCTAGGCCTGACAGTCACTGGTCTCAGGATCTCCTCTCTGAAAGTGTCTCCTGTGATTTTTCCTTAAACACGAAGGTTGGGGAGATAGGCCATCTTCCTGAGCAGTAGCTTGGAACTTTCACTAGGTCACTGTAAACAGACAACAACAGAGTGTGCAGCCCTGGGCTCCCAACCATTCCAACTCAAGGTCTAGGGCTCCCAGTATGCAGAAGGGGCCTACTGAGTACTGGGGCCAGCATGAGCCAGGGCCAGGCAGGCAGGGCTGCCATAATAGCCCAGGTGTAAGATAATGAAAACCGGGTGTGGGGGCAGCAGAGAGGAGGAGGGGGCTTCAGCCAAGCTGGGAAGGCTGCCAGCATGGGTGTCAGGCCTGCCCCCTTTCCCCAACATCCCAGCTCAGAGATTTCCCTTGCAGAGAGGGCCCTGCATCCCTTCTCTCTGGATACCTCTGTCCTACCAGGACATGCAAACCTTCATTAGCATGTGTCTTTGTGCTAGGCATCATGCAGATTAACAAAGGCCTGTAGTACTCCCAAAGCAGTCTGGACCCCACCCACCTAAAAGTCCATTTGGTGTCTGCACCTACTTGAAGGTTTGAAACCACTGGTGCGGTGAATGGTGGACCTCAGCCCCAGCTCCCTCACTATCCCTTTGTCGTCTGTCGAGGGACACAGATTTGACAACAGTCAGATTGGGAAAGAGCCCCACAGGGTACCTCTTGGCCTTGGGAGGAAAGGAGGGTATGGGCTACCTGGAAGGAGTTTACTCAAGACAGGGGCCAAGGTGGAAGGACCAAAGTGGTCCTGGGAGACAAGGGAGAAGGAAGATGGACTTGTCCTCAAGGTGGTCCCACTGTGAACATTCTGCACCTGGCTCACTTCATGGGTTCTGTGGTAGCACAGGATTCCATGACAGTTCTTGTCTATCCTGTGTTTACCTAGGCTGCAGCAACACAAAAGGTGGCTGTGATGGAATCTTTACACCATGGGAGCTAGTGGACAAATGGGGACTTCTTTTCTTTTTCCCAAGAGTTTTGTTTTAGCATCTCCATTCTTTAGGATGGCTGGGGCCAGGTTCTTCTACAAAAGACGATCATTAGACATGTTTCCCAAGAACTTGCTAAGAGGAAACTATTCTACCTAAACAGAAGCTGACACACTAGAGGCCTTTCACCCTGCCATGGATGCATGGGGACACAGAATACTCCCTAAAAGTCCCTCATGAGGCTTACTGCCTCAGGCGGGTCCCTTCTACCTGTCTCTCTCACTGTGAAGGGCCGGCGCCTGCTGGCTTGGCTGGGTGGGATTAGCTCACATACATTCCATTCAGCATTCTCCAAACAGAAGAATCTTAATAGGAAATTAACCTTAAAAGGTGAGGGGGGTCCTCCCAGGGCTACCTTCTGCAAGAAGCAGCTTGTCGGGGAGGAGGAAAAACAGGAGTTAAGCCCCAGAGCCTTCCTGGCATCTTTGCTGATGAGACTGTCACAGTTCATGATCCAGCCTGGGCCTCCCACCTCCCATGTTGTCCGTGGCCTGGCGGGGGGCGGGGGGGGGGAACTTGACACTCTACATTGGCATGGTGGTGGGGGGTGGGGAGCATAGGACCTGTGTCACCTGTGCCTGAGGGGCTCCTTGAGAAAGGGGTATGAGCTGGAACTCCAGGCTTCCTTGAGGCCAAGAGAGTCAGCTGGGAAATTGAGTCTCTGGGTTCAAGGGCTCAACAGAAAAGAGCAAAGCAAAGACCACATGCATCTCACTTTCCCGCAGGTGGTCAACCCCATTTCAAAGCCAGCTCTCCAGGGCAGATGTATGTCCATTGTGGTGAAGACCTGAAGGGTGACTTTACATATGGGGTTCTTGTCCAGCCCCCATTAGTCCTACAAAGAGAGGGGTGTCATGGGGGTGCACCTGAGCCCAGCACTCTGCCCCTGGGTGGGCCAGATGCTATAGAGTCCAAGGCAGGTTCCCCTCCTCCTTGAGCCCGCCTGGCCAAGGGGTGCTGCTGCAGATGTCATTATTACCAGGACCCATTTACAGGGTGCACTTTGTACACGCACGGGTTTTACAATCCCTTTTATTAGTCATAAAAAAGGGACAGGAGGAGAAACGGCAGCATGTTGGGGCTGGAGCCCAGCTGCTGCCCTGGCTGGAGAAAAAGGCCCAAGGCTGTGTAGATAAGTCTTCAAAAACAGCCCCAGTCAGAACTGCTCCTGGGATCTAGGGCCAGGGGATGGATGGACTTCAAGTCAGGGAAGGGTCCCTTGGACCCTCATGAATCATGGCTAGAGGGCAACCAGGAGTTCCAGAGAGCCCAACACTTGGGGCTTCGTGGAACAGAGGGAAGGGTAATATGGAGGGTGGGGATTAATGGGTCTACACTGCTATCCTGAAGGCAACCTTATTCCTGAGCTTTCTTTTAAGCACATAGGATGGTTGGGCTGCACAGACCTTCCATCTCTTGGAGGTCAGCTTCATGCGTCACTATGTCACCTCTCCTTTGCCTCTCCATGAACTTTAGGGTGTTCCATGACTTCTAGCTATATCCCAAATAATAAGTGGCCTTCAAGCTCATCTCTCCAATGCTACCTCTAGTTTGCCAGAGCCCCAGGTAGCTGACTCAAGGAATCAGAGCTGTAGAGGGTACTTGCCCAAGTCCTGGGTTAAGACATAAGCATTCCGGTGACAGACTGAAAGCAAGACAAAATACTAGGCAGGACATCTAGGACAGCCCTCACCTCAGGGCCTGTAACAGGGGGTCTGTGTGTGTAGCCTTAACCTCCACCTACCCTGTACTCAGTTATTCCATCCCTCAACTTTCTACATGGACCCCAACTTTTCTAGCTTCCTGGAACCCTAGGTCTGATGTGCTCAAGATGCCTGGGAATGCCTCCTAGAATGCAAGAAGGCATCTATCTAGGTGAAGCCTTGGCATCCCAGGGGCCCCACTCAGCCCATTTCTGAGCTCGATGATCAAGGTCATCCCTGGGAATAAGTATGGTTGGCAAGCAAGTGGTGCTACCACCCTTACTCCCACTGCCCTTCCACTGGGAAGAACCGTTCCGCATGCTGAAGAGCAAGTGGCTTTGCAAGGACAAAGAGGCGACTCCTATCTGCTAAGGTCCCCTTCTAACTGGCTCCATTTCTTTCTCAGCACAGGACTTTGGCCCTATCTAGGAAGAGAGATGGGAGAATTAGAATCCCACAAGGGTTGTGGGTAGAGCTGGTGGTCATGTTCAGGGGATGATGATGTAATCAAGGTCTTTCAGAATAGCCAACACCAGAGGCGAGAGGACTTCTCTGCCTCAATATTATCCGGGGCTGGCTGTTCTGGGTCAAGTGTCTCCTATCCCTGGTAACAAGCCTGGAGCTAACCCAGGTTTCTGGCTAGCCTCTCGGGGTTTTTACAGCCTCTTTTCCCAATTTGTTTCTTGATGGCTGTAAGGCATGATCAGAAAGTGGGTTCTGGACCCACCCAGGTCCAAAGCCTAACCATTATGCTGCCAGCATACCCAAGGCCAGTATTAAAGGCTTGGTGGCTACTCGAGTCTCTGTTCAACTTTCTAGAATGGAGTTGCCCCCTCCCACAATGGGCGTTTTCCCTAGAGTAGGGGCTGCCTCTTCCCACAGCCACTGATCAGAAGGGGCCTCCTTCAGGGCAGGAGAAAAAAGACCTGAGTCTTTGGGATCTGCCCAGAGGTGCCCTGCAGGCAGCTGCTCCCCTTCCAGGCCAGAGTTTCCTGGAGGCCCAGGCATAGCCTTCCCCACCACCATGGAAAGCTGACCCTAATCAATAGGACCACAGCTAAATAAATCACTCAGAGGCTTAGTGCTTGCTCCTGCAGTGGCTGTAATAATAGTATTAACAACAATGTTCCTCAGAAACCTGGCAGAGGCTCCACTTGCGGGTAGAGATGGGGCGGGGGCAGGGAGCTAACTGGCGTCCAGGGTTGGGGCCCTGCCTCTAGCCTCTGCTCACCCACTGGACCCTCAGCAGTCCAGAGCCACAGTCCAACCCTGATGCTCTCTCTCTGTTCAGTATGCAAAGCTCAGACTCAGGCCCACCCACATAGGACTGAAACCCAGTGTGATCTGGCCCCAGCCCAGGACATACCTTAGGACACATACAATCATGTTCAGGGTGGTTTCTGGCCGCTCCTGAATAGGACTATAGGAAAATGATGGAGAAAGAGACTGAGAGACTTCAGGAAGGTCTGAGAAGGAAATGGTGAAAGCAGTAAAGAGAACACATTAGAGTTGGGTACAGGTTCACCCCTTATTACTCAAGGCCCTGGTCTTCCTTAGTTTCATCTCTAGACTACCTCCAAAGAGTCAGGAGGGATCTGGGACTACTTAGCTTGGCAGAGAAGTAGTCTGGCCTCCGGGCCTAGCACCCCTCAACACATACACACACTTTTATCTCTCTACAAGGGACTGGTTAGTTGGACATGGAGAGCAAGCTTTGGAAGATATGGGGCCTCTGTTTCTCTGTCCCTTTGTAGGGTGCCTAGTGAGTGAATGATATCCCATAATGTCAGGGTTGCGAGAAGTGACTGCTAAATGAGCAGAGAGGTTTATCTGTTCCACTGAGTGCCTGGTCTGTAGAAAAAAGCATGCCCCGGCGATCAAGAGCAGGCCTAACTCAGGGTCCGGAAGGTGTCCAAGCAGCAGCAGAGTCACCAAGGCCAGGCCTACAGAGGTATCAGGTGATGGTCTGCTTCATCCCAAACACCTACCACCCAGAGGTGGCTGGAGTCCTGGCTGGAGCATGGAGAGAGAGAAGTGGGACTCTCTCTAGGTGTCTGACAGAAGTGGAGGGTATTCACTGAGAGGTGCAAACCGCTGTGGGTCCAGAGAGCCCATCAGCTGTCCCTCAGTGGGGGAACCTTGTAGCCTCTGGTATGCAAGGCCCACAGTTGACCCAGGATCAGGGAGGAAGCCCTGGCTCTGGAGAAGGACCTGAAGGGCGCAAGGGAGCCTGGCACCCCATCTGCACTTTGCCCAGCTCTCTAATGAGGACTGGTAGGAACACTGGAGGAGGGTCCTTAACTTCATGTGGGTTCCTGAGGGATTATCTAGGAGGGGCCACTCTCCCAAGCTTGAGCCTACGCCATGGTTTGGGAGAAACCCTGAATGTTGAGACATTAAAGACCATTGAGTTCAAGGATGCCAGAGGGCAACGGTCACAGGTTCCAGTTACCCCTGGTTTCACTTCAGCCCCTCAAAAGAAGGCTAGTAAAAGGAAGGAACATAAGGTCTCTTCACTAGGCTTTTTCTTCCTCTTCCACGCCTTACACAGGGTTGGGAGCAGAAGAGAGTCCTAGAGCAGCTTGCACACAGCCAGGGCCTGCTGCTTTTTTTTTTTTTTTTTTCAAAAGCAACAGAAAACAAATACTCTACTTCTTACAAGTCCCCACATCCCCCCTAAAATAAACCCAAGGACTCAGCAGCGTCCAGTACAGCAGAAAAGCCAGTATGTTCTTCCTAGCGCACCAGGAGGATGAAGAGTTGGTGGGGTGAATTTTCTTTTGTTTTCTCCCCTAAGGCCCTTGAACCTGAGCAATACTTTTCCTGCTCCAGCCTTGCCCCCCGTGCCACCTTGGGCCTAGCAACTAGATGGAAGAGTCCAGGAAGAGGAAGGAGGAGGGGAGGGGAGGGAGGCCACAGGAGGTGAAATTCAAACTGTTTGTTGGCCCAACTACCAACTTAAAACAATGAAGTCAGAGGAAGTCCCATAGGAAAGAGAAACAGGCAAGGGGCCAGGTGGTCAGGGGAGCAGCTCCAAGGGGCCAGGGTCAGCCTCAGAGACCCAACTCTCTGCACAGAACTCAGTGAGGAGCTGGACTCTTCTGGATCGGCCAAGTCAGTTCAACGCTGGCTCTGAAGTGGGGCACCAAGAGGACCAGTGAGACAGCCCCTGGTTGTTACTCCAAATGATCCAGGCATTGGCTGCGTTTGTCAAGGGCCCTGTGCCTGAGGATTTAGTAAAACTGTAACGGAAGCTTGATAGGTAATATGGCAGTAACCCCTAAAGAGGCAATGGCTCCTCGTGGCCTTCACATTGTTTGGTGGCACTTGCTTGCCAGGCATTCTCCAAAGGGACAGGGAAATGGAGGCCCCACACCTACCACAGCTTGCTCACCACTCGAAGATGGTGTCTCCGGAGGTGCTAGGCCAAGAGGTCAGAGCATTCTCCTGCCTATAGGCCCCGAGTTTATTGTCCCAGGAGACCCTGGTAACTTAGTTCACAGCAATCCATGCTAAGCCAACATCCATCTCCCAGGTATCCCCATGGCATTTCTAAATCTGAAGCCCCTTTGCTCTGTGTCAAGTGTGTGCCCCTGGATATTCATCTGGGAACTGAGACCACATGAAGGCACTTCTTCCAGGGCCTACAGAATAGGCTCCAATTGGACTAGTACCCAGTTCTCAGTCAGCCAAAGGAAGCTGGGCACCTGAGCTGCTTTGCCTAGGGTGGCAGCCAGAGTCAGGCTTTGGGCTTTTCACCCAATTTGTCCCATCTTCTCTTCTCTAATATATCTGAGAATGGAGGAGTCCTTCCTGACCAAGTGTTCCACAGAGGCCTGAGGCCTGCCCAGAAACAAGCTCTAACCTGGCCTGTTTTCCACAGGTTCTAGGTCTGGATGAGAGCTGAGAGGTGTGTGTGTGTGTATATGGCCTACGTGTGTGGAGACCCCACTGTGTTGTCACTGACACTGAATTGTGACCTTGGGTCTCTTTACTCTGGCCATGGAGTTACAATGTGCAGACCCAGCTGGCTTCTCACAGGCCTCCATATCCTAGCAATGGCACCAATCTTGTTCAACTATAGCCAAGGCAGAAACATTAGGAGAAGGCTGGGGCAGGACACCCACAGACACTCAGGAAGCAAGGAGCAGAGAAGTGCAGCAGATCTGTGTCACAGGGGTCACTTGCCACTGAGCAAGAAACCAGACTAGAGCGGAGTTAAGCTACGCCATGAGAGGAGCAGGCAATGGAAGTGCCCTCCTCTACAGGGCCCCAAGGGTGAGGCCCAGGGCGGGGAGTTTGGGGGGGGGGGCTTGGTGGGAAGACAGGCAGTCAGTCATCTCAGCCAGGGGAAGGAGGGAGCTGAGTGTGGGCTGAGTACTTGGACGCCACAGTGTGGGAAACAGCCTCGCCAGAGCAGGATGTGAGAGGGACCCAGGAGAGGGGTGGGAGGCCATCGAACTGGTTGCACGTGCAGAGACATGGCCACTCTGCCTGGATCCTGCTGGTCTCCTGAGGGGACCCAGACCCCTGATTCACAGTCACACCACCAGCCAGGTGGAGTCCCGCCCAGGAAGGGACTGGAGCCACCAGCTGCCTCCAAGGTCTGAGGGGCTCCCAGGCATCATGGGCTCCCTGCCTCCCCTCCCAGTCCCCACATGAGGCTGAGGGAAGTGACTGAACGCATAAGTTCCTTCCAACTAGCTCATCAGCAGAGCCCAGATGGAAAAATCCGCCTCCATGGAGCCTTTGAAATTGGAAATGATTTCTTTGGAAATATGTAGCATAAGGGGTGAGATAAAGGACAGGCCTGTGTGTTCCCTAAGACAGACACTGTCGGCTCCACACATCACGAAACCCCTTCCCAGGGCCCCTACCAACATTTTCCTTCATTCTCTTCTTGTCCCCAACTCCTGGTGACACAGGAGGGTCTAGGTTAGTTGGGATCAAGATGCAAGGTTCAAAGTAAGAATGGAGACTGTGAGCTTGACTTCCTCCAGATCAACAAGGCCATGAAGATGGTGGCCTTCCAACTGAGTTCCCCGCCCCACCTCCAACCTTGCCCAAGCCTTGCCTGTTCACATCAACAAGGATTCCCCAGTTATTATTTAAAGACACCTCAGTGCTCACATGTCACAGATGACCCTTGTCTATGGTTTACACTTCCCTGTTTGTAGAGCAGCCCACCACCCCTCCATACTTTTGGACTCCCTATTCCCCAATGAGACAGTGGGATTTAGCACCATGAACACATGTCTCTGTAGGCCATCATTAAAGAGTATTAAGTGTGTAAAGAAATCCCGGGCTCTTGCCATCTTGTGGCTCTGCACCTCCAGGACCCTTGGACAATATTCCCTTCCTTCTAGGAGCAGAGGAGAAAAAGGGGAAGATCCTTCTGGAAACCTTTATGAGCCAGATGAGAAGTGACTGTGTTGCCACTTGTGAGGTCAGGGAACATAACCACAGTGTGGGGTGCTTGCTAGCTGCCTCTCCCCACCATGGCCTGGCCTTCTGCTTCTAAGTCTTTTCTCTCTTCTCTCCTACGGTCCCTTCTGCTATCCTCACAATGATGGCCTCTTAGGCTTTGCAGAGGAGCTGACCTAATCAGGATAGTATGTACCCTGGCCCTATAGCAGCAGGACTCTGTAGCTGAGCCATACTGTGCTTCTGGGAAGGGAAGAGGTTGAAAGGAGACAGTCTGGGCTTTCAACTAGATGTCAAGTGTGGTCCAGACCCATGCAAAGGAATGGGAAAGAAGGACTCTACCTACAAAGGAGCATGTGGGCATGGGTGTAGCTAGCCCAAGTAGATACCACTGTACAGTGGATGGTCACAGAAAACAAGGACCAAATGGGCGCCTAAACATGGACTTCGGGAAAAGAAACAAGGGAAATGTCCCACTTCCTGGTAAGTCCCCAAGCCCTGAAGAGAGTGTGGGAAAGTGGAAGAGTCAGGGAACAGCAAGGGCCCCAGGGTGAGGATGGACCTTCCTCTGGCCTTTCTAACAGCAGCCCCCAGTGCACAGCCTCAGCCTTCAGGAATGTCCTGTCGATGGCCAGAGCTGCCAAAGAGAATGGACAGGACCCAGGAGTGAGGCCCAGGCAGGTGGCCGGCAGCTCTGACACTTTCCTGGCCGCAGTCTGCGTCCCCTATGGACATTGCTGAGGTTTGGGGGGCTTAAGCATCTGGGTGTAGGGGAGAGTTCCCAGACCTTTGGGCCCATCTGCTCAGCTCTCACTTGGAGGGCTTGTGTTGTTGAGATGTCTGAAATATTTGTTTTCCAAAGGATTAACATCCAGATGATTCCAGAAGGGCCAGGAACAATCCACAAGGCTGGAGGAAGGAGGCCCTTGTTCCCTTTTGAATGCAAACCAGGACAGTATCCTCCACCTAGACAGACCAGGGTGACCTATTTTTCTTCCTCTAAGCACCATTTGATTAATCTACTCAGTCCATCACTGGTCCCTTCAGTAAATGCATCTTAAAGCTGTGGCTGGGGCATCCATGGCAGGGAGAGGCGGCCAGCAAGCAGCTGCTCTGTGGTTTATGTCCCCCTGCCTCAAAAGTGGTAACCTTAGTCAGCATCACTTTTTGTTAAGTAGTTAGTGAGGTGGTAACCCTCAAAAATGTCACTGTCACAAGACTGGATTTGGCCTGTCCTCCCTTCTCTTCAGTTATTGTCCCTACATAGATAAAGGTCAGCACCTACTCTGCCCCTAGAAATCAAGTTGACGAGTTACTACCTGCCCTAAGAACCTTCTTCACCTTCCTGGGTCTCACCCACCACACATGATAGCTCATGGGATAGTGGTGGTCCTGTGATGCCAGGGAACATGAATGGTGACCTGGCCCACCTGGTAAGACCAGTCTGCAGGAGTGAGGGAGGACTCCTGTGAGTGAGGGAGGACTCCTGTGAGTGAGGGAGGACTCCTGAAAACACAGTTAGTCTTTGAGATCGGGGTCTGTGTATGTGTGCTCAGTCCCCGAATAAGAACTCAGATCAAAGATGATGCTCATATGTCTTTTGCAGCCAGAGCAGAAACAGTGATGAGGCCTTTAGAGTATACTGTAACAGATGCAGAAGGATGAGGAAGAGAACAGATGGGGTTGCCAAGGCAAGCTAGCATCTTTCATGAGAAAGATGCAAAACATTCAGCTCAGTACTCATACCAGCTGCAGGTCAAGCCTGAGATGATGGGCTAGCTAGAGCAGCAAAGGGCTAACACCACACACCTGGGCTGCAGCAGCAAGCAGAGGTCTTGGGAAGGCTGCAGGACAGAGGCGGAAAGCAGCCAGGATTGCTGAAACAGTGGAGACACCACATATAGATGGCCTCAAAGTGGTGACTGAAAAACCAGACTCAGCACTGTGTCTCTGTGTCCCAGAGGACAGTCCCTCAGACACGCTCGGCTCCCTCTTTTCTCTCTATCCCCATCTCCAGAATCCTCTTTGGGGACTAGCTGTCACGCTTTGTGTCTACCTAGTATATTGTAGAAGACCCAGTATGCCTGCCAGGGTTCATCAATGGATATCCATGATAGCTGCAAACCAAAGCACAGTGCTCATGGGTCAAACCAGAAATGAGCAAGTCATGGTGTTCCACGGCAGACTGCTGCTCAGGTTCTGAGACCAAGCCAGAAAAGAGATGTGCAAGATGCAGGAAAAGTCCCAGGCCATGTGGACATTAAATGGACATGTGGGAACCCAAGTGGACAGTCAAACTTATGTCTGTCCTTTGCCACTTTGGATTGCATCAAAATGTCCCCCCAGTTCAGGCCTGTCCTCACCTGAACAACGGGTTGATGCAGGTGACTCAACGATCCTTCCTCATCTACTCAGGGTAAGAGTGCCCCTGAATCTGACGACGGTGTCTGCATCCATTAAAAGAGAACGTTTCGATTCAGACATAAACACACAGGGGAAGCTTCTGTAGACAAGAAGCCCAGGTTTAGGGAATGTAGTCACAAGTTAAGGACCCCTAGGATCGCCTGAGCTTGGAAGAAGCAGGTAGGATCCCTCCTGAAGCCTTCTGAGAAACACCTTGATCTTGGATTTATGGTCTCCAGAGCTGTGCTAGAATAAATTCCTGCTTTTGGAAGCAACCCCCAAATACCCACACATACTCCCAAACAACAGTGAGGGCTTGCCAAGGCAAGCTGGCACCTTTCATGAGGAAGCTGCAGAGCATTCAGCTCAGTACTCATACCAGCTGCAGGTCAAGCCTGAGATGGTGGGCTAGCTAGAGCAGCAAAGGGCTAACACCACACACCTGGGCTGCAGCAGCAAGCATCTGGAACCCACCTTCTGACACAGTTTTTGTTGCTCTCTGTTTTAGTCAGTGTTCTACTGCTGTGGAAAGACATCATGATTGTGGCGACTCTTATTTTAAAAAAAAAAAGCATTTATTTTGGGCTTGCTTACCATTTCAGAGGTTTAGTCTGCTATATCCAGATCCATAGGCAGCAGGCAGAGAAAGCCATTGAGCCCTTGAAACCGCCAAAGCCCAGTGGCACACTTCCTCTGAACAAGGCCATGCCTCCTGATTGTTTCAAATAGTGCCACTCCTGGTGACCAAGTAGTCAAATCTATGAACCTATGGGTGCCATCAAGCCACTACACTCTCCCACTCTCCAGGTTTATCTTATCTAGGCTAGTTGACCAGGGGCTGTAAGAAACATTAAGAAGTGGGTGTTCAGAAAAGCAGAATCATAAATTAGACATGGTGCACTTATCATCCAACACTCAGGGGATGGAGGCAGGAGATCAGAGATTAAAGGTCATCTTTATTACATAGCTAGTCTGAGGTCAGCATGGGCTACAAGAGACCATCTTCCTGCACAAAAATCAGTTTTATTGTACCCCACGATTTCAAGGCCAAAGTCAAGGTGCCCATGTCTGTAGAGATGATTTCTCCTTAGGCTGTATATGGTTTATAGATGGTATCTCCAATCTTCTTTGAATGACACATTATGTCCTGCCCCTATCCAAGTCATACCCTGGTACTTATGTCCCCATTCTTGGATAGGAATGTGTCTATATCTACATGCTGATGATACCATTGTGCCTATGTTTCACCTGGGTGACACCTCTGTGCCCATGTCCCACCCAGGTGATTATCTCTATGCCCATGTCCCATCAAGGTGATAACTATGTGTCCATGTCCAACCAGGAGTTACCTCTGTACCTTTGTCCCATCAAGGCGACACCTCTGTGCCCATGTCCTATCCAGGTGACACCTTTGTGGCATTATTCCCTCCATATGACACCTATGCCCAGGTCCCATCTAGGAGACAACTATGTCTGTGTCCTATCTTGGTAACACCTTTATGCTTAGGTCCTATCTAGGTGTCATCTCCATGCTTGCATTCTATCCAGGAGACACCCCTGTGCCCTTATCGTTCAAGATGACAACTCTGTGTTGTTGTCTTGTGGAATCCATGTGCCCATGTTTCATTCAGGAAACATCTCTGTGTACATGTCCTATGTGACTCCTATGCCTATGTCCCATACAAATGACACCTTTGTACCCATGTCCCACCCAAAAGATACCTCTGTGTTTGTGTCCCATCTATGTGTCTATATGTCCCATCTATGTGTCCCATCTATGTGTTTAGAAGGTCTAGAAGGCATCCCTTCTGTATATAGAAATATCTCTATGCCCATGTCCTTCCTTCCAGGTAATACCTCTTAGCCTGCATCTTGTTGAAGTGATATTCTGTATCCATGTCCTATACAAGTAACACTCTTATACCTATGTTCTCTTCAGATTACAGATACCACTGTGCCCATTTCTATCCAAGTGGCACATCAGTGCCCATGTCCTGTTTAGGTAATACTCCTGTGTCCATATCCCATCTGTGTGACACTCTTGTGTTCATGCCCCACCTGTGTGGCACTCCTGTGTCCATATACCCTATGTGTGTGACACTCCTGTGCCCATGTCCCATCTATGTGACACTTCTGGGTGCATATCCCATCTATGTGACACTCCCATGTTCATGTCCCAGCTATGTCACTCTTATGAACCAACTTATCTAAGTCAATATCATATGCTCATATCAGCATCATCTACAAGCTTTTGTCCCGATACTAGGTGGCACCACCATGCTCACAGTGGTCTAAGAGACACATTGTGGGGGTTAGTTCTATATGGGGATGGTGTCCAGAAGGGGACAACGGGAGCTGGTTCCCAACTGAGAGGGTCATAGTGTGAGGTTAGGACATAAGTCTTGGCCATGGACTCAGAAGAGGCTGAGGCTCCCCTGGATGTCTCATGTCTACTCTCTCTATGCTCATCCTTTAGGAAACTTACTAAAAAGCAATCTGAGAAAGCGGGGCTCTTTCTCCACCACTTGTCTAAGTTCCACAGCCAACAACAGGGCTCAGACTAGGCTCCCACTGGATACTAGCCCCCATTAGAGTACAATGCTTCAGTTAGGTCTGTTTGCCCACCAGCTGCTAGTCATCACCTAGTCCTCAATGTCACATACTATTACAATGGTCAAAACAGACTAGACTTGACCCCAAGAGCCTCCTCCCGCGCCAAAGCCTACTGTCTTCATTGTACTTTCTGACCTGGTAGTCCCCAGATTGACAAAGGCATGCCTAACTGGTTTCTGGAAGAAGAGCTCTAGCTCCATCCCATCGAAATGCAAATGAACCACTAGGAGATTAGCCTAACCAAGGAAGTTTTCCTGCTCACGGTCCATGCAAAGCAGTTAACCCCAGAGTGCTGTGACTATACAGGAGGAACATGGCAGAGGATAAAGAGTCATGGTAAGTATGTTCTGTGCAGCAACTGATGACCAGACAGTACTGAGTCTGCCTGGAGCCTGAGTAAAACTGAGAAAATCGCCATTGCCTACAGTCCCTGAATCACCACAAGAAAAGGAAAAGGTTGGCGAGAAAATAGAGATTCGATTTTCATGTCCCGGGGATGAGTGTGCAGGGCGCTTAAGCCCAAGACCCAAAGGAACACGCCACATTCACACGAGCATCTAGGAGGCATGGGAATTCTGCAAGGAGACCATGCCCTATTCTTGGATGTCCGCTGAATCAGTTGTGGGGTTTATACACGGGAGTTGCCGCGTGGTGGCAGCAAAATCGATTGCGCCAAACCTAAAGAGCCCCCCCCACCCCGCCCCGGTATTGGAATACACAAATGGCAATGCTGTGGGTCAACCAAGTTCAGTACCTCAGGGAGTCACAAACGCCACTAGGAGGTCAGGACACATGCATTTTCTAGGCTGGTACCCCGTGGTCTTGGACTCCCAAATCAACAAGCTCGGCTTACTCTCTGTGAAGAATCCTTTGTGTGTAAAGACCAGGGTTGCCGCACGGCGGCAGTGAAGTCTCGTACATCGCAATCCTGAAACGGATTGCAACTGATTGAGTTTTCTCCCCTATCACCATCTATGATCCCATAGTCATGGGCTTCATGAGGTCCTTGATAGAATTTTCTGAAGAGCTATCTCAGGCATCTGACTTATAGGGTTCTGGGGCCACCAGTGCTATCGTGTGAAAATTGAAGTATAGCTACTATGTGTGGTGATCATGGAATGCGTTGCAGTACCATAATGCAGACCCCGCTAATCACGGTCCTCAAATTCTGCACTTCTGTAAGGACACCTGACCTCCCTACCCAAAGAACCACTTAAGGAAACTCTAGCAAGAAAGTCTGACGATTTGCGCTTTCGCTTTCATATTCTAATTGGCGCGTTCAGATGCTAATGATCTCTGGCCCAAGGCTGCAAACAATTCTGAAACTGCTTTCTCTCTCAATGGAGCTCAGCTGCCAGCTTGGGAGCTGCAGAATCCTACATCAAGCCTTGGGTGTCAGCCAAGCCCAAAATCAGTTGTAGAGGTGGTAGGACCCCAGGCTGTTTTGTGGCAGATAATCGTACTTATGGCAAAGTTGGGGTTCACCTATTGCACTGTCCTGGAGAGCCTTGTTAAAAGCAGAAGGCACGACACCTATGCCCTTCCAGAATGGTCTCCTTTTGTCTCAGACCCCGTAAACCAGTGCATGTGGCTCAATGCCAGAAAGCACAGAAGCCGTTGTGAGTGGAAAGACCAAATTGCTGCACTGGTGACAGTGTCATCTTAAACAATACGTTCCAGAGGCAGCCAAAGTTGAGGTTTGCCCGTGACAATGTCCAAGGGCCTGAAGTTCGGGTTCGCCGCGGCAATGTCCGAAGCCCCTATGCCTCAGTGGTCGATAAGGTTTATGAGGTTGGGACACTTGTGTTTCTGGAGGGGGTCTCTTTGGTCTCTGAACCCCCAAACCAACCAGAAGTCATAGAAGCTGTTGTGTGCACGGGGAAACGGATGCTACCGCGCGGTGGCAGCATACTCCTATATATCATGGCCCAAACGCTGCCAACTTGGGGGGAGCGATTCACTTCCAGCAATATCCCAGGGTCACCCAAATAGGGGTTCATAGGGGTGGTAAGATGTGTGCACCTCTGGAATGGTTCCCTTACACATTGAAACCAGAGAACTTGACTCATTCCCTACACAGCCTGAGATCGTCAGTGGCTGGTAAGACCAAAGTTGCCGAGCAGCGACCCATACAGTCCCACATACTTTATCATAGAGGTGACCAAAGTTGCGGTTCACCTACGGTAAACTCATGGATCACTCAGGCCTGGCATTCAATGATTCATAAGGGTCATGGGGTGGTACAATACACATTTGTTGGGTAGCTCCTTCGGTCTTGCGCCCTTCACGATCGATCGGTTCACTACCCACGCGGCACAGATCTGGCTATAGCTAGATGGACAGACTATGCCGCGCGGTGGCAGTACAATACTACATATTGCTCGGCAGACGGGGCATAGGTTGGGGTTCACCTGTGACAAATCTTCAAGTACCCCAGGTTCAACAAAGGGATCAGGCATTTGTGTACTTATGGAATGGTCCTCTTCTGCCTTGGGACGTCTCAAGCTAGCCAGATCTGTTCAATCCAAGCTCAGTACAGAATCAGTTATAGGCGGGAGACATAGAAACTGCCGCGTGCGTCCATGGAAACCCCATAGCCATAAAAGCAGAGGCTGGGGTTCAACTACTGCAATGTCTCAGGTCACCTAGGAACTGTAGCAAGAAGTTGCAAAAGGGCTCTGCTTAGTTTGAAGTGAAGCAGAAGGAGGGGGTAGCAGGAGGGAGCATAGCGGGTGGGGCATGGTGGGGGGTATAGCGAGGGGGTATAATGGGGAGGTATAGTGGGAATATAGCGGGGAAGTATAGTAGGGGTATAGCGGGGGATATAGCGGGAGTTATAGAGGGAGTATAGCAGGGGGCATAATTGGGGGCATAGTGGGGGGCATAACAGGAGGGACATAGCAGGGGTATAGTGGGGGTGTAGCGGGGAGGTATAGTGTGGGTATAGTGGGGGGTATAGCAGGGGTATAGTGGCGGTATAGCGGGGAGCGTGTAGCAGGGAGTATGGGGGGCTATAGGGGAAGTATGGGGGTATGACAAGGGGTATGGTAGGGAGGATGATGGGGGATATAGCAGGGGTGTAGTGGGAAGGATATAGTGGAAAGTATAGGGGAGTATAGCAGGGTGATGTAGGGGGATGAGGGGGCAGGGACCATCTGCCACCACACCAGTGAATAGCCCACGTGTGATGGGCAACCCTTGGCCTTTGGTCTGCTGATGCTGCCGGGGTTCTTGAGGTTCATTAGAAGATAGGGTCATTCTTTTCCATCCTATATACCGATCTCTGAAAAGGATCATTTAAGAGCGCAGAGATAGCCACAACCACCACGAGGTGACAGCACAGACTCACACATTACAGCACCAAGATAACAGAAGTTGGGGTCTACTTATGGCCAAATTGGAGGTGTCCGTTAGTATCATAACTTAGGGGCCACCCACGGCAATGACCAGGGCTTTTCACGGAGTAAAAATGAAGGCTCGCCAGGAGCCAGAAGTGAGTACTCAGCTAACATGGCTGAGGATCTGCCAAGGTGCTACTGCACCTCACATAAGTGAGAAGCTGCTAAGTGGTCATGGCTGGTCAGCCCTGAGTCCTCCTTGCACCTCGAGCTCCAGTCACTTCCATCTAGAGCTGCTCTACTCTCCAGGGTCTTGATTTGTGGATGCTGACTCTGTGGATTTCAGCCGCATAACTTTCAACAGAGGCTAAGAGCAATGGTATACCGCATGTCGCTGGCCCTCCCTTCCCCACTCTATCACTGATAGTAGTACTGCAGTAGGATAGGGAGACCATACTGTGCCTCTGGTTAGCTGGGGAGACCAAGGCCAGACTGTGAGGTAACTAATAAAACTCATCGCAAGAGAGTCCTGACAAACGTCGTGGCCAGAAAAGGGATGGTAAGGAGCGCCCAAATTAGCTACTACCTTGTTGAAACCACTGCAGCCAGATAAGGTCAGTCAAGTAGACTAGGACAAAAGCTGAGGGTTGGCCACTCATAGGCTGTTCATACTCCGTGGGATAGTATGAGACCCCGGCCCTCAAATTCCCATTGTGGTCATTATACAAGCAGAGTAGAGGACAGCTTCAGTGTGGCAGGGTGCCTGGGGCACCACCATTCCATGAAGGGCTTCAGCCGGCTACGGGGGCTATATGTTCTCGACCTCAAGGGAGATATTTGGGGACAATGCCAGGCCTGTCTAAGGGATTCCAAAGTGGGAGTTGTGCTGAGGCTGTCTTTGGAGAATTTCAGGACGGGTGCGGGGTGAGGCGAACGTGCGCTGGAACGATCCAGGGTGGAGGTGGGCCCTGCGGGGGCCCCGGCGGGGCCATGTACTGATTGGTTGACAGAGTAGGGGCGGGAATTCTGGGTGGAGCCACTCCAGTTAGAAAAAGCCCGGGCTAGAGGGCCCGAAGCACCGGGTGTGGGAGGGGGGTGGGGGGTGGGGGTGGGGGGTATGGGGAAACTGGGGAAACTGGGGAAGATGGGAGAGCTGGAGGAGAGTCGTGGGGTCCGAGGAGCACCTCGGCATCTGGAGTCTGGCAGGAATGTTGAAGGACTGAGGGGCTAGCTCAGGCAGAGCAAAGGCATTGCAGAGGCTGGAAAACATCGGATTGAGGCTGAAGGGCCTGAGCTAGGGTTGGAGAGGAATGGGGAGCCAGGCATTCATCCCGGTTACTTTTGGTTACAGGACGTGGCGGCTGGTCGGATAAAGGGGAGCTGCTGGGAAGGGTTCGACCCAGACCTGGGCAGTGAAGGTATAGCTGGCAGCGGTGGGCAGGTGAGGACCGCCGTCTGCTGGGCAGGTGAGTCTCCTTCTCTCTTGGCCTCGCTCCACTGACCTTCTAAACGAAGGTTTAGAGAGCGGGCTGGTGAGAAGAAGCGGCTGGCCTCGCAGCAGAATGGCACATAGAAAGGCAGGACAGTTAGCAAAGGAGACATCGTCTTGGGGGGAGCCGAGACAGAAGAAAGCTGGGGGACCATTGGCCACCCTGGGGTGGAAAGAGCACTTAGAGAGAAGAAAGAAGAGGCGCAGGGTTGCCAGTAAAGACTGAGGCCGCTGCCTCCAGGGAGGTTATAGGAGTCCTTGGAGACAGTGGCAGAGACCATGGGATCCAGCAAGAACAGAAGCATTCTAGGCTGGGGTCAAACAGGGCAAGGTGGGGTCACAAGACACAGATGGGTCCCCAGCCGCCACAACATCCCACCCACCGTAATTCATTTAGAAGAAGGTTCAAGAGTGGCTCTGGCAAAATCCCAACTTTGCCAGAGCCTCAATAACTGGAGAATGGAAAAGAAGGGCAGTGCGGGGTGTCACCAGAAGGGGAGTGGGGGCTGCAGGTATCGGACTCCAGAGGGATTTTACAGCAAGGAGGCTGCAGTGGGTCCAGCCTGCAGACACACCATTCCCATGAGGCACTGCGGCCCAGGGACTGGTGCGGAAAGGGCCCACAGTGGACTTGGTACACTGTATGCCCTAACCGCTCAGTCCCTGGGTCTGGCATGACAGACAGAACATTTCCAGGGGAGTCAAGGGCACAGGATGAAGCCAGACAAGGCAAGGCAGGCGGGGCAGAATGAATGAGTTTCTAGGGAGGGAGGGAGGGTGCAGGTAGAGCGAGGTAAAGTAGCTGGGGTGGCAAGCCGGCGAGGCACTGGCCTCCAGAGTCCGTGGCCAAGGAGGGCCTTGCGGGCGGCGACGGAGCAGTGATCGGTGTCTCGAAGAGCTCGGACTGGAGACTAGGGTAAGTGTCTGTCCCGCTCGTGGCCACCCATTCTCCTCCCGTGCAAGTTCAATTAACTCATGTCTTCACTTCTCCCTACAGCCAGGTCTCCAGCAGAGGTGGATGTGCCTGCCAGTCACTGAAGGCGAGGATGACAGGTGTGGTCAACGCGACAGAAAGACATGACATGGTCCGGTGTGATGGAGAGGACAGAAGGGCAGTCATCCAGCCTTCCTGGTGAGCATACTCCCTGCCACAGGGCTAGCCCGCTCCACCACCTAATTGCCCACCCACTCACTCGGGATTCTGTCCTTTGCAGAACACCATGGGCTGGCACCGTGTCGTAGAAGCCGTCTGTTCTTTCAGTTTTCCCAAAGAGCTAACACTTCTCTGCTGCTCTCTGGATCCTCCTCCCCCTACCTTGAACCCTCAAGATGAAAGGTGAGCTCTCTTCTGCCCCATGTGGGTGGGGCACGGCGGGCTGCCACGGGCAGGGGTCTCATTCTCTCCCACCCATAGAAATGGTGCTACCCAGCTCATGTCTGGGCCTTTGAATCCGGGGACTTCTTTAAGTCCGTCTCGTTCTGAATCAAGAAGATGCTGCACTCAGAACCACTACACTACCTGCCTCAGGAATCGGCTCAAAGGTGAGCCAGGACACCCTTTGGAAGATTGCCAAGCCCATTCTGACCCCCACCCTGGTCCCACCTCATTTGTCTTTATTCTCTTTGAAGGTGAAGCTGAAAGAACAGATGGTGTCAACATCTTGAAAGAGCAGACCCATAGCACCCACCCACCCCTGAGAATCCATCTTCATGGCCAACTCTGCCTGACCCGGGAGACCACCACCCACATCATCCTGGAGCCAAGCCTCTACCCCAGGATGACTTCATCATCTCCCTCCTGTCTTTTTCTTCTTCCTCCTTTCCTGTAATTCTGTTTCTTTCCTTTTGTTCCTTCCTTGCTTGAGAGACTCGAAGCGCCCGTGACTCTGTTTCCCCATTTTCCCCCTTTTGAATTTGCACTAAGTCGATTGCACTGGTTTGGAGTCCCGGAGATAGCCTTGAGTCTCTCCGTGTGAATGTATACAGCGAGTGTGTAGGCCCCTTTGGCAATGCCGCCCCAGTACCCTCCTGTCATCCATCTCCGTCTGAGGGCAACTGGGTGTGGCCGTGTGCTTGAGGCCTCGCCTTCCCCTCGCCTAGTCTGGAAGCAGTTCCATCATAAAGTGTTCAACATGCCCTACTTCATCCTTTGCCCCTCCTCACCAGGGCCTCACCAGAGGTCCTGGGTCCATCAATAAATACAGTTACAGTCATTAGTCTCTTGGACTTCAATAGAATGCGACTCATGGGGGGAGAGGGGAATTGGGGGGGACAGGGGAAAGCAATGAGGGAAGGGGAATAAAAGGGATTGGGTACAGCATCCATGATGAAGGGGATAATGAAATGGGGAGGGCCTCTAGGATGGAATGGGAAATAGATGGCTTATGAAAAGGTGGGTGGCACTGGGAAAGGAGGCTCATGGGATGGCACAAAGCGAGGGGCCTCATGGGATGCCAAGAAGCTATGGTATGGAAGGGGCATATGAATATGAATATGAAATGATCCCTGAAGAACGGGCAAAGCAGTCGACATCACAAGTAGAAAATGGCAGAGTGCCATACGGAGACAGAGGCAGGGCTGTGAGCGGGGTCCCTCAAGACAGGGGGGCTGGGGAGGTGAAGGACATCCTTAGCAATGAGAAATGGTGGGCCCAGCCAGAAACCTGGATTCTACATTGCTCCTGGTCCTGCCTGGATGACTCTGAGTCCTCACGCTAATCCCAACGCCCGAGGCATAATGTAGACTGCAAAGTGAATCTGACTCCTCACAGTGAGGTTCTTAAGGGGTAGGCAGCTATACATGAGGCTGCGTAGACCACAGCCACATAAAGAGGCCCATGCGGCCTCTGGGCTTCCCTCTCCTGCTCCAAGCATGCTAAGCTCTGGACTGGAGCCCACGTCGATGCCTGCAGTGGTACCCTCCCCTTGCTGTCTGCTGTGGGTAGGAGCTGAAGGGCCACAGCAGAGAAACGGGGACATGCCCAGTCTGAATGTAACTCAGAACACAGTGAATATCCAAGGAGGACAGGGAGGTCGGTGTGAAAGACAGGTACATGAAGGACTGTCACTGAGGTCTTGCTTCCTAGGGTGGAAGCGTAGCACCCCATAGGTTTGCTATTAGTGTCCTCATGGAGACAGCAACTGGTTCAGCTGACCCCCGTCTCTGAGCCTTCTACCAGCCTCCCAGCTCCTAGACTCTTAGCTGTACAGATACTGGGAAGGGACTTGAAGAGCAGCTAAAAAAAAAAAAAAAACGAGAGGCTGGGGTCCTTGGCTCTCATCCCCCTCCCCTAGCCCCAGTGCTTACAGCAGTCAAGAAATCTCCTCCAGCTGACAAAGACCAGACAGGACTGACTGTCAGGAACACCCACCCTCTCCGCCCCATACCCCCTCTGGGCAGTGGGCCAGCTCCTCCCCACCCCCACCACAGCCTGGTCTCTCTTCTGGACCCTCCACAACCCTTTCTCTCATCATCATTTTGCCCTCTAATTTTCTAGGAGGGGGACCTCTGTGGTCTTCCTGGACAGGGTGGTTAGGCACCCACTGGGCACAATTACATGTGGGTGTTTCTCTGATCACCTCCATAGAGGATTTCAAAAGCTTCCAGTAAGAACATGTCCATCTTCCTGACCCTACTAGAGGTTACTTGCCCCAGTGACAAAGCAGCTTGTCGTAGGGTGGGGGTGGGGTGTCTACAAACAGACTTTATGACAAACATCTGACCACCCAACCCTGCAAAAGCCAGGCTCAGAAGACAAAAGCTGCTGCCTTAAAAGACACGTTGGCAGGGACAGCTAGTAGGCACTGGAGGTAGCCACGGGGGATGGGGGTGGGGAAGGATGTTGAAGATTGGGGTAAGGGTACCTTAAAAGGCCCTTCTATCTAAGAGACACAGAGATAGAGTCACAGAGTGGAAAGGGGGTTCAGGAGTGACATGAGCTACCTCCTTTGGGCCCTGCTTTCCTGGTCCTAGCATGCTAAATGTGAGTTTTACACAGGCTTTGAGGTGTAGGGGGGCTGGAGTCGCACATTCCTACCCAGGAGTTCTACCCAGAAGATGCTAAGACAAATCTGGGGAGATGAGGGTGCCAGTGTGGCAAGGGAGGAATTGCTCCTTCCCGTCCTTTCCCACTGGTTCATGGTGGGTGCCTCCTCAAGCCACTCCTGTGAGTGTCACAGATAGTGAGGGTGTCACAGGACAGGGCCTACCTTGAGTTTATCCACACCTCCTTTATTTAAGGCAGAAAATTCTGAGCTCTCCCAGAAAAACTGGATGGATGTGTGGGGGCAGGACCTCAAGGTACAGGCTGGTGGGGGCTAGATGCCCCCAAATCACCAAAGCTCTGCAAACAGGTGTGCCCGTGGGTCTTGGGCCTCAAGAGCCTCGCCCAGGGGTAGGGGCTGGGAAAACAGAGGTGGCCCAGCCCCCCACCCTCCAGCTAGCACAGCCCCTCCATCAGCCCACAGTTTGGAATGTGTTTACCTTTAGCCCAACCCGATTTCCTGCTTTTTAGAAAAGGGGCTTAGAGAGGGCTGCTAGACAGGCTCCAAGCCTGCCACCCAAAGGCACTTTCAACCTCCCCCTCCTTGTGCGGAGAAGCTAACAGGGGCTTGAATTTCATCCCCAAACCCCAGCCAGGGTGGGTTGCGGGGAGGGTGGGGAGGGGCTGACTGCTCCATGCTGCACAGCCTCAGAGATGTTTCAAATCTTCATGGGGCCCAGGGTCCCCAGCACAACCCCCACCATGCAGGCCCAGAACTACGGGGGTCCTCACACACCCAACCCCCTCCCCAGCTATGTTTCAGTGACAAGTTAAGGTTGGACAAAGACTGGAGTAGCCCATTAGAGAGTCCTTATCACACGTGGTGGTGTGGCCACAGTAATAACTCAGGGCTTGTCCCTGAGGACGCATATGCTGTGAGTATGTCTCTGTGTGTGTGTGTGTGTGTGTGTGTGTGTGTGTGTGTGTGTGTGTCACGTGACCTCACCTATATACCCTGGTCTGTGTGCTGACCAGTTGGCCAGTGGCTGGTGCTGAGGCTGGTGCTGAGGTTGAGGCTGGTGCTGAGGCTGAGGCTGAGGCTGAGGCTGGTGCTGGTGCTGAGGCTGAGGCTGAGGCTGAGGCTGAGGCTGAGGCTGAGGCTGAGGCTGAGGCTGAGGCTGGTGCTGAGGCTGGTGCTGAGGCTGAGGCTGAGGCTGGTGCTGAGGCTGAGGCAGAGGCTGAGGCTGAGGCTGAGGCTGAGGCTGAGGCAGAGGCTGAGGCTGAGGCTGGTGCTGAGGCTGAGGCAGAGTCTGAGGCTGAGGCTGAGGCTGAGGCTGAGGCTGAGGCTGAGGCTGGTGCTGAGGCAGAGGCAAGGGGTCTGTCCTTTTTCAGGATTTTTCTATGGGGGTGTATGTGGTCATGGCTTCCAGGAAAGTGTAGTGTACCCTTGAGCTGACTATGTTGGGTGTCTGTGGTTTCATGTCTCAGGTTGAACTGAGTAACCCAAGAGCACGTTTCAGGCAGGAATCATGGACGTGGGGGAGGGACAGCAGTCAAGATATTTGCTATCCCACTGAGTAGAGAACATTCCAATACTGCGCAGGGAAGGAGGCCTCTGAGGCCCCGGGGGCTGTGGGCTTGACTGCAGTACACCCTGCAGAATCTCAAACAACGTGGCATGAGACTGCAGAGGTTGGCCTCCCCCTATCTACACTGCAGGAGGAGGGTCTCCTTTCCAAAGGAACTAGAAAGCTGGGAGTCTGCCTAAAGATGTATGTTGTCCTCTTCAGCCGTGCACACCAGCATCTGACCAGAACCAGCGGCTGGGCTCAAAGACGGTCCTCTTCCAGCATGATCCCAGCCTCTCCACGGAACACTTATCGTTTGCATGGGTGCACAAGTGTGTATGTGCACATGTGTATGCATGCACACGCATGTGTGAGCATGCTTGTGCGTGTGTGCATGCGTGTGCACGCGTGCACGCGCGAGTGCATGAGTATATGTCCCATGAGGAACGAAGGCCTTCTCTAAGATTGTGTGAATCTCCAGAAAGGTGAACAGAAGGATCTGGAAGCTGTGGTCAGCTCTGGCCTCTCCTCAGGCTGTTGTAGCCATGCTGGCTCTGCAGAGCTACCCACCCTCTTTCCTTTCCTTTCCATCCCTCACCTCTCCTCTCCTCTCCTTTCTCCTCCTCCCCCCTCCTCCTGGTGACATTGTTGGCCCCTTTCCAGGGCTGAGGGGAGCCGGCGGGGGCCCTTCCTGGAAGCCCACCTGCAAAGGCTTGCTGGGAAGGGGCCTGCTCTCCCTCAGGCTCCCACCCGCCCGCAGCCGTTTCCTGGAAGCAGTCACTGGGTATTCTGTTCCTTGTCAGCGCGAGCCTGCAAATAAAGCAGACACTGTGCTCCTTGTCCTTAGGGAGCCCAGCTCCATCACCCCACACCTGGCAAGACAGCAGGCGGGTAGCCGGGCCATGGGGAGCAGTGCGAGGCGAGGCGGGGGCTGGACCCATAAACAAGCACAGGCGCCAAGTACAGGAGGCTCTACCCCCACCCTCTGTGCGACACCTCTGAGATGAACACATGCCAAACCCCAAAACCAGCTATCCGTGCAAGAGGGAAGTCCCCAAGGAAAGGACACCCTACAGACACCAGGGAGAGGCTGGGAACAGGTCCACGGAGGGGTCAGCCCTGAGACCCTGGCTTTGCAGGAATTTTTTTACCTGAATGGGAAGGCCCAGGGATTTCACTCGAGAGAGGCATCACAGTGAGGGAGAGGGATTGGTAAAACCCTTCACTTTGAGTTAGGTAAAGAGGCAGAGCTATCATAAGAGTCAGGGTTTTGTGGGCACCCCATCTAGGAGAAGGGATTAAATGATAAAACCTGGACTCCAGTCTTTCTGAGGGGAGAAATGAAACAAAGGATGCTGAGAGGTCTAAGAGCAGGGGAACCTTCCTGGGCATGCTCAGAGCACTTGACAGAGTGTGGAGCTAGCTCTGAGGGTAGACCAGGGCCAGGTGACAGATGAAAGAAGAGTCCTAGGAGGGACCATGGCATAGAATGCCACAGAGGACTAGAGAGTGACTAGTAGGGTTATGGTGCCTGGTGTTAGACTCTAGAGTCCATGCATCTGAGGAAAAACAGACTTAAAACATCAATCTGAGCCCGACCTCTCAGGGTAATGCTGTGAGGGACGGGGCCTGGGGGAACAGTGGGGCCCCATGAAAGGCTGGTTTATTCAGGTGGCATTCAGGTTGTGCGCATGCGTGCCAGAGCCCATGGGACTAAGGGAGGTGTACACAGAGCCCTCAATAAGCTCCCCATTGGCTACTGGTGACTTCACTCCTGTGTCAACACCACCATGTCTGAAGCTTCCTGGCTGGCCAGGGTTTATGGAGCGGGACCGCGACCCTGCCTGGGCCCCCACCTCACTCGTTCCACACACTGGCCCACTGTTAGGGTCTTGGGGGTGGAGGCTGTACCATAACATCCTGGTGCCTCCTGCTCTTTCACCTACCTCAGAGGCCCTGAGACAGTTCTTTCCCTCCAGGCATCCCTGGCCAGAGGGTATGCAGGCCCTACCTCCCTCTCCCTCTGGAAAGGAGCTTGAGGCCCTGGGGTCACAGAGGCCTGCAGTCTGTTCCTATAGTTATAGAGTCAAAAGTACAGCACAGAACAGAGGCTGGGCGAGAACCCTAAAGGGACTCTAGGGTCTCTCTCACAGGGGCAGCCTTGTAGACTTACCTTCTCTGACCCTAAGTTCTTGTAGGGGGGGGCCACATGTCAGAAAATCGTCCAAAGAGCCATTGTGACAACCATCCCTGCCCACCTGGCCTTGTCATTCTCCTCAGAGTAGGGCGTGCTTTTGGGGAAAGGGTTATGGCGCCTGGTGTCGGACTCGAGTCCATGCATGAGCTTCCAATGACCAGAGCCCTGCTTATCCCTCCTACAGATTAATAGGCCCACTGAACCCCAGCTACAGGGAGGAGTTGACGTTTTCAATTCCCAGTGTCCACTTGGATAATGGTGACCGGGGGGTGGGGGTGGGGGCTCTCCTCCCCAGAGAGCTACAGTTCCCAAAGTGGTGGCTAACACTAGGAGAAGGTACATTTTCTGCAGAGCCAGTAGCCCGGGACAGCTGAGCAGACTAGCTTCACCTTTGTAAGCTATGCCACTCCCACTGCCACCACCATTGTGGGAGCTTCCTGCTGGGGTTCTGCTTTGCTGTTCCTTTCCCAGGAGTCTTCTGGGACAAGAATTGGATGAGTCCACTTGGGTCAAGAATCCTGGCCTACCTGAAGCTAGGGTACTTTCATAAGGAGGTAGAGATACACTGGGCTTCCCTGAAGAACGGTGGGGTCTTTAGGCCAGAGCAGCCCCACTGGCTGAGGAGCAAGAGAGATGGGAAGAAGAGCCAGGTATCCTCTGTCCTTCCTCCTCCATAGTCCCATGTCCAGTGGCCTTCATCACCAGTGAGCCATACCCAGGAGCCCTTAAAGGGTCACAGCACATCTGAGTGGGAGCAGAACAGAAAGGCAAAATGGAGGGGAGCGATGAGGACCAAAGGTGTGGAGGGAGACAGAGCTGACAAACTGGGAGGGAGAGCCCTCTGGGGCCAGTAGGAAGGAACCTACCAATGGTCACTAAATCCCAACTCCCATTGGCTGCCTTTCTGTTCCAACAGCCCTTCCCCAGGAGCGGGCCTTGGATACAACTGTCCTTTCACTCCCCCTCCCTCCCCCCCCCCCCGCCCTGTGGAGTGGTCTCTGTTTGTGAGAGCTGTTAACCTGGCTCTGCCCTGCATGAACCCCTCCCCTCACCAGAGTCAGCAGTGTCCCCTACTAGAGGGTGAATGGCCTCCCTCTCCCTCGGGTCCTGGGGCAGAGTACATGTGTGCCAAGAGGGGGCCCCATGGGCCACGTGGCTGTTTGCAGTTCATGAGAAGCAGCTGAGATAAAAAGCTGTTTTCCCAGTGGGCAAGGGGCCAGAGGGGGCTGAGGGGGGCGTGGGAGTCAAGGCCAGGCTGTAGGGCTTTGTGCAACCCTGGCCTCCCCCTCCTACGTGTTTGTACCTGCAGGAGCGGGGGGTTGTGCAGCTACAGAGCAGTCCCCACACGAGGCTGTCAGCTCTGCTAGCTTTCTATACTTTCCCTTGGTGCCTGAAAGTCCCAAGTGTTGTCCTTCACCATTATGAGGTGCCATCATCCAACTACCTAACTATGACAGAATGTGATCTGTGATTTGGGTAGGCATAGCCCTGGCCAAGGGACTGCCACCCTATACAGGATCAGGGCAGGGAGGCAGTGCCAGAGATATGTGGGCCAAAACTTGACAAGCATAGAAAGAGCCAAGATAATTAGATTAAGCATTTACATGATGCTCAAGTCAAGGGTACATGATCATAGAGGGGTCCGGGGAACTGGTGAAGTCTCCAGAAAAAGGGACTTCAAACCTTATGTCCCCACCTGCCTAGATAAGGGTAGCTTTGTTGTGTAACCAAAAGGGCGTGGGCCTGGAGGAAGACCCCCATCTCTATCCACCTGGCCTCACTAGGCATGGAAGGGTAGTCCTCTAAAAGAGAAGTCCCCTGAGATCTCTTACCCAGCTAGTAGTGCTCCCAACTCATCTCAGTGAGGGTTCTGGTGGAAGCCTAGGTGGCCCTAGAAAGAGATTAGCAAGCAGGAATTTAGGTACCCTTATGAAACAAGGAGTCTGTGTGTCCCTTTCATACAGGCCTGTGAGTCCCATAACGCATGCATGCCTTATCTATATGTGATGCCTCAACTCTATGGCCAGTGACTTCCTGGTGTCTTAAGAAGGGTGTATGTGCGCATGTTCACATCTGCCTGATGGGATCTGTGATAGCTTCCAAACCCTAATCTAGGTACACCAGTGAATAGCTCAGAAATGGGTTGCCCTGACTATGCAGCATGCTGGTAGATAGTGTTGTTAACAAATAGATGTTCCTTATGATGAAACTTGAGGTCCCCACTTCCAGCGAGAAAAAAAAAAAAATCCTCCTTTTACCAGGGTAGCACTTTCAAAATGGCAGCAGAGTCTACAGAGCCCAGACTCCCATAGCACTCAGTGCAGTCAAGGCTAGTATTCATGGAGGTGGGAATGGGTGTGGGGACTCTTAACCTCCCCTGGAGCCAGAGAAGGAGGCTAAACGGTGGCAGGAGATCACCGTTGTTCTTTAAGGGCAGGGTCCCCATTCCATGCAGAAAAGTTGCAGAAAATAGGAAAGGGGTAAACAGGGAGCCGCTGGGGAAAGTACCAGAAAAAGAGACTGTGTCAGAAAGGTCGCATGCTTCCCACCAGCCCTAACCTCCAGCTGATGAGCCCTGACAGTCACCAGTCCATGGAACACGAGCCATGCTTCCTGGTTTTATTTTTCTTTAGCTCCAGAAGCCCTCACCGTCCTACTCCACTAGCACAGATGTGTTCTTATTTGCTTATTTTGAATTTGTGAGACAGTCTCATGTAGCTGAGGCTAGCCTTCAAAACTCACTAGGTAGCTGAAGATAACCTTGAACTCCCATTCGTCCTGCTTCTACCTCCCAAGTGCTAGGCACGTCCTCCATATCTGGCTTATGTAGTACCAGGGATTGAATTCAAGACTAGGTGCCTGCTAGGCAAGCATTCTATCAACTGAGTCATATCCTTTAAACATTAGTGTCCAAGCAAGATCAGGCAGCTCCCATAGTACAACATGACCTAGTTAACCACTGCTGTGATGTATGTAGCCCATGCAGGCAAAGCCACTTGGTGTGGCCTGGCTGCTCTGTCCCTCTTGGCTTTGAGACTTCCATTCCAGATGGGGCATCTCCATTCACAAAGACTTCCATAAGTTTACCTGGGGTGCCATGGGAAAGAGCACTAGCTAGGGACACCAAAGAAACTCTGTAGATGAGAACTTAGGGTGTGGCAGCCTTCTGTGCCAGGAAGAGGGTGCTCTGGATGATGGATTCCCACCACCAGAGCATAGAGACAAGGCAAATTGGAATACTGGACAAAGTTGGATAGGCCTCTAATAAAAGGGACTTAAGTAATAAGTCTGGCATACCAGCTCTACCATGTACCTCATTGAGTCGTCCTTCTCCTCTACAGAAGAGGAAACTGTCTATAGGTCCAACCATCCTCTGACATCTGACATGGGTAAATGTAACCAGTGGTCCCTAAGCTTCACAGAGCAACCAAAAGACAGCTCCTAGGACCAGCTATGGAGCATAGAGAAAAAGAGGAGGAACTTTCTAGAAGGTAAAATGGTCCCACTGCTAGGATCAGCAGAAACCCAGCCCACAGTCCCTCCCTAGTCAGGAAATGTAAACAGGAATGTAAAGGGTAAAGTTCTAGGGCACTGACCGCAGAACTCAAACAGGACAAAGACCCGACCCCTGGACAAACAGTGGGTCACGGTGCAAACTTAGACAGGGCAGGAGTGCCCCTCAGCGTCGTGAGTGTAGCCCTCCATTGCTGTCCTTGACTCCGTGGCCTCTGTGGGAGAGGTGACCAGGAGCTTCTGAGACCAGGGAGAACACGCCAAGCCCACTAACCTTACTGTGGAGAGGACTCCCGCTTTCCCTAGTACACGAAACCTTCCTGGGGAACCATGGCTTCAAGGCGCTCTCTTTCATCTAGCTTCTCACGTTCTAACACCAAGCCCCCAATTCCAGACCCCTCTTTCCAGCTTCAGGAAACACGCATGGTCCTACTTCTACTTCTGGGGCCCTATAATAATGAGGGGACAGTGGAAAGGAGAGTTTCCTCCATTCCTGTCCTCTTGAACCCAGGGCAGGAACAGGCAAAGGAGCTGTTCCGTTACTACACCACGCTGTCAAGGAAGTCCCCAGAAAGGTGACACTGATTTGCCTCAGAGACACTGAAGCTGGAGAAGAGAAGGGAATACAGAGCGGTGGGTGTAATGCTAGCCCAGCTTCCAGATATTTCTGACAACTACCTTCAGAGCTCCCAGGACTCAGGCCACAGGGGCGCTCTCTCCAAATATACTTCCAAACTCTTGTTCACACGCTTTCACAAGTACCTCTGGCACATTCTGGGTGCTCTATACTGGGAAGACAAACAAAAAACAAAACAAAACAAAACAAAACAAAAAAACAGCCATGTTGTGAGATGGCTGTGACCATCATGGTCTAGACCCACAATGGGATAAGAAGGATGGGCTAGCTTCTGCTTAAGAGGAGACAGAATCAAGTGCCCTAGAAGAAAACTCAGATGGTTGGGAGGACCCATAGTCTAGGTCTCACCATACCTAGAAAGCCTCAGGGTTCAGGTAGGCTTTAAATGGAGGCTGTAAAACCTCTGCACACTCAAGTTGAGAAGAAAGGGGATACTTGCATGTCTCAGAGCCTCAGCTATGTAGGAAGGGGCTGCCGTATCCAGCAGTGAGTGTGTGTGGGGGTGTTGGGCTCCTTTGTCACCCCCAGAAACTCTACACAGTGCTTCTTTTGGAATCAAGACCCTCTGGACCTTGAGCTGTAGCTATGAATGACTTAGGAGCAAAAGTCCACCTCCAGGAACCCTGGCCAGGCAAAGCAGGCCTTTCTTCTGGTGACAAATGGGGCAGGAGGGGGATGCCAAGCTGCTGGAGCCATCTGGTTGAGGAAGACACTAGCCTAGAGGGTGTGGTGTGGCCTGCTCAGGAAGGTCAGAGGTCACGATGGCCCGGAAGAGCCTCCAGCCACCTGGGCAATTGCAGTTGACTGGTCCCCACCCGCCCTCTCCACAGGATCAGAGGAAATCACAGTAGTGCAGGCAAAGTGTTTATTTTCAAATGACATTTCTAAGAAAAATGGCCTCCCCCAAACGCTTGACCCTATGCCTGGAATGTGGGGAGACAAACAGCTGTCTCGACTCCCAGGCCCCGTGAAGACCCTGGTTGGGGGCAGGGGCTATGGGATACCTCCTGGGGATACACCAGCCCCATGGTCAGGGCATAGGATCCTGGCTCTGGGCTCCATTCCCAGCCTTGCTGTGTCCCCAGCAGGAAGCCCACAACCCCATGGCCCTGGGGTCACATGCCTGCAGGGACAGCTTGTCTTGACCAGCAGGGCCCAGCACCCCTAGTGTGGACTTCACAACATTGGCCTCCTAGCACACGCGCCATACCACAGGCTGCCTTGGCGCTGCTGCTCCTGCTGGGCTCCTGGCCACCCAGGCTTGCCCCAGCCCTCTTCTGAGCTCCCCACTCCGGGAAGCACACAAGGTAGCTAGGCTCAGTCTACAGAAGGATCCCAAGTCCTCTGGCCTTAGTTCCCACAGACCGGGCTTTAGGAGGTGAGGCCCCTGTTTCATGATTCCCTCCTTAGATGATTTTTCTAGTGCTTGGCCATCAGTGACCCATTGCCTGATCCCCACCCACTGCCTAGGGCTTGGGGAGATATTCTGTTGGGTGTTTGGGGAGTCAGAAAGGCACCCTAGAACTGTCCCTGCTGACTGAGCTCTGACTCAATTCCAGTAGCCAGTGGTTTAGGGTTTTTTTGTTGTTGTTGTTTGTTTTTTATCTTTCCTGCCTCCATGTTATCCTTCTCTGGTCTTAGGGTGCCCTGGGGATTCCTGGAAGCCACCTTTGTGTACCCATTGTGAGTACCCTGCTCCCTGGCAGCTCTCAGCACTGCTGAGGTACAGAGGGAGCTCCCCCTGTTCCTTTCTCAGGGAACCTGGGCCTCTCTAACTCACCGGTGAGAGCGCTTATGAAGCCCCTTCTCCAGGAGTAGAGGGTGTGTCCCAGAGCTCTGACAGCCTGTACTTAGATAGGAGTGGGCTACAGAAGAATGGAGAGGCTGCTTTTCTGCCCCCAAGCCCCCCAGCTTCCTGCCTCACAGCCCACAAAGCACTAAAGGCCACAGGTCCTGGTGACATCAAAGGCCCAGGAAGCTCCTTGTACTGAATTAAGTGTAAATGGGTCCAAGGCATGTGGCTTGCATCTCCCACAATTACTCCTGCTCGCTGCAGGATAAGACGAGGAAGGGGTGGGAGGGAGATCCTCTGAAAGGCCAAGTTTGGGGCAAAGAAGCATGCAAGGACACCCCTTTGTGCTCCACAAATAAGAGTTGGCAGAATTATACAGGGCAGCAGACCTGACACAGCTTTTCTTCGTTGACTACTTCTGTGGGGCCCAAGTATCACCTTGCCCATGCTGGAGCTCTTTATGGGGGCATCTAGCACAATCCATTGATAGAATGGGACCATTGGGGGGTCTTCACTCATATCTGAGGGTCCCTACCCTATGCCTAGACACAAAGGAAACAGCTGGGTGTGGTCTCCTGTAGAGCCCACCAGTGGAAAAGTCTCCTGGGGCTAGAGGACCCAAGCTCAAGAAAGAGGTGGTAGTGGAAAGAGGCTCTGTGGGAGTCCCGATGAACCCCAAAGACCATGGAAAAGACCCCGATTCTCCTCTGGCCTCAGGGAAAAGTCCATGCCTACATGGTAGGCAATCACGAGCATTTCTCAGAGTTCTGAGAATGTTCCAGAAAAGTGAGACAACAGTTGGAGGGGGCAGGGGGCTAAGGGGTGGGCAGGGACCTGAGTCCAGTGAGGGTCATAGAACAGACGTCAATGACCCGGAATCCTTATCACCTGAGCCTCTCTTTACATACAGTGTCCCCTCTGCAAACTTAAACTGAGCAGAGGCCAGGCCAAGGGTCAGGGGCCAGCCATGCCTCCTCTGCCGGTTTCTATCAAGCTCTGCTGCCCTCCTGGCCAAAAGCCAGCTCAGCATCTGCCATTTGGTCCCAACTGAAACAGGCTCCTCTCCCCAGGGACACTTGCAGAGTCCTTCATCCTGGGGCACTTGGAGCCTCTGTGCATGATCAGCCTGTCTGGCCCCGGCAGCATGATTTGTGATTTTCTGCCTCCACACTGCTGCTAATTGCCCTGGACCTGGGAAGGATGGATGGGGGAGAGGGCTCTGTAATCCCATCATCCCCAAACAGGAGAATCAGGCTGCCAGGAGATGACTCCATTTACCCAACTAATGTCAGCAGAGCCCCAGGCCTAGCCTATGCTTGACAGGGAGGAGGTGTGGGAAGAAGTACCAAGGGGGCAAAGATGCAGGCAGTGGGGGAAGAGGGGTAGCTTATGGAATGGGGAAGGTCCCAGTCCCTGTGGCCCCTCAGCCCCTTAGAGCAGCTGCTAGGCTCCTTGGTGTGGATAACCACTGTAATCCACCATGGAGGGCTTATCCCAGGGGGTGGGGGAACGGAGTAGACCTGTCAGCGGATTCCAAGAGGCAAAGACAGCTGCTGTTCCCCAAGGTTTCCAAGGTCCAGACCCAATGTCACCTACTCTTGTTCCCAAACCATTCCCTTGTAAAAGTCAAGTTAAACTCAGAGACACGCAAGCTCTGTAAAAAGTAAGTGTCAGAGAAGATGGAGCTGGTACCAAAGGTGACAGAGGGAATCCTTGGGGAGCTATTGGTTTCTGAGAGCAAGGAACCTTGTCTCAGGTCACCTGCAAGGTACAGCAGACTGTGGGACTGGAATCTGGCTCAGTGGGGGAGTTGAAGATCTTTGATTAGTTGCTGGAAGTCTGAAGGATGAGGACAGCTGCTGGCCTTCGAAGAGGCCCCCTTCTCTTTCTGGACATTCGGACCCCCGCCAGCCATAGCCTGCCCAGGACAATGCTTCCCCCAGCTCCTAATCCTCCTGTCTGCTTCTTCCCAAGAACCCAGGCAATTGGACACATTTTCCAAATTCCCAGGCTGCTGCTATTTCCTCCTCAAATTCCTCCTTGCCCCAGCCACCCCAAATCCCAGGCATGGGAAAGAGAGAGAGAGAGAGAGAGAGAGAGAGAGAGAGAGAGACAGACAGACAGACAGACAGACAGACAGACAGACAGACAGACACCACGGCATCAACACAGATACCATCTCCAGGCGGGGCTTCATCTAACACAGGGTGGATGGAACAGCAGCTGGCTGTGCCCGGGCAGCTGTGAGGTATGGGGGTGCCAAGAAGAAGAGCCCCGATTACCAGGCCATTGTGGGAAAGCTGTAAAGGAAAGCTACCCAGAGGCCCTTTTTGCTGGTGGCCCCATTCCACTCTGCCTGGATTTCTAGCCTCCAAGTGCCCTAGGGAGAGGCAGATGGGAGTCCCAGCTGGGGACACTTGTGTCCTGCTGGTTACAGGCTCTGCCAAAAATGTCCATCTGCTTGTGCTGGAGTTACCTGGCTCTAAGTGTGGGTACCAGTTCATCAGCTCAGGCTTTGTTCAATACATCATTAGGACAGGGCCAGTCCACTCCCAGGAGTCTCTGGACAGCCCAGTCACCACACAAGAACCCCGTATGTTCTCTAGAAGGGGCTTAGCACAAGAAAAATGACTTCTTGGGCTTGGGCACCAGCTGGCTGCTAGGCCATAGCTCTGAAGCAAGAGAGGCCTGGTGGGCAGCCCTAGCCAGGTGAGCATCAAGATTTGTGGACTTGTATGATTACCAACCCCCATACCCACTTGTCCAGGACCTTGGGGAGGACACATTCTGGGCTCTGTGAGAAGTGGCCAAGGGGCCACGTGGCGACTGCCTGGAGAGACAAGAAAAGTTTACTGAAGATAATGGGAGGAGGGCGTGGTAGGCATAACTAGACCCTGGACCCCAACCTCTCCTGGACTCTCTTGGGCGGGCTGGCGTCTCTGGGGTTGCTCCCAGTCAGCCTGTAACTGTGTAACCAGTGCCTTATCACTAGATGTAGAAATGCTTACAGCCTGGTGGGCTGTGGGGGCCGGGCTGCCCTCCTGCCTGCCTGCCCGCCCCACATGTCATTATCGGCAAGCATTCTAGCGGTCTCAGTCTTTGTTCTTCCCACCACCGGCCCAGCCTTGATCCCTAGCTGCCCCCCACGCCTGCTGCCTGCCCTTTGCCCCCGCCACCCCCTCTGTCACTGCAGCCAGATCGAACCCCCACCCGGTCCTTCCTGCCCGAGGCTCTGACATCCCGCCAAAGGCGCCCATCTTTGCTTTCCTCTTTCTCCACTCCATTTCATGATAAAAAGCAGAAAGTTTCCTCTGCATGCCACAGCGGGACCCCCAAGCAATGTGAACAAAAGGTTTTCTTGAGCTGGGACCACTGGGCCACCAGATTACTTACTAACCCACCCTCTCCACTTGGGTCCTCTCCCTGTGGTTCTGCATTGCCCCTGCCCTGCCTGGACTTTCCCATTGGAAGAACTAACACACACACACACAGAGAGAGAGAGAGAGAGAGAGAGAGAGAGAGAGAGAGAGAGAGAGAGA